>NC_092037.1:46004046-46190417 GCF_003086295.3 Arachis hypogaea | reverse complement strand
TTTTGGCTATAGTATTCATTAACCAAACAATTAATAAAACACTCATCTATGCCTTCTCATTTTGAGTACATTTATATGTAAAAGAAATTATACCTAAAGAAAAAAAAGAAAAAAAAAAAGAGTTGAAATAGCAAAAACAATAAAAATGATGATTTTATAATTTGTGTGGCTATCTATATATAGAAGACTAGAAGACTATGATTATCTAACAATATTAATTTGTATTTATTGTATTCAATTTTGAATAAGTAAAAATTATATATTTTAGTTATAGCCCTTAATTCACATTACTTGAATTTAGCTCAATATATATGATTCGATTTTGATTTAATTATTAGTAAAAATATCTCGATTATCTATTTTATTCATAGATTTATTATTTTAATGATCAATAAATTATTCAAATTAATTAATTAATACATATAATTAGTATTATGAATTTGGTTTAATATTAAAAAAAAAAATAATAATACTAACAAAAAAATTAAAAGAAATAAATTAGAAAATACTATTAAATCAAATTGATATAAAATTATAATAAATATATGTAAATATTTAAATATCTAATCAAATCAATTAGTGATATAGTAATTATCATAATAAATTGGTATTTAATGTGTTAAAAAATAAATTGGCTAAACACTCTCAAAAGCATGTCACGTCAGCTCCATCATTAAGTACACAGAAACTTTATTTTATATAATAGAAGTAGATAATAAATATAATAGATGAGAATATAATATATGATTTATTTTAATTATTAAAATTAGTAATATATAATAGATTTTTATGAATCCTTATTGCTTGTTTGTTGTTAATTTTTACGTATTACTTAACAATTCACTTATGAAACTATCAACTATCTAATATTATGGTTAGTTAATAAAAATTGAATGACATTAATTTTTTTCCTAAGCCTTGTATTATTATAATTAGAAAAGAGCCATAATAATTTTTTCCTTATGATGTTAATTTGTTGTAAATTCTTATTACCTTTAAAATTTAGCTAATTGAATCTATTCCTATATTTTGAAATAAATTTACTCGAGAAATTAAAATGTAAATCACATTATTTATACAAAATTACTTTATTAATATAATTAGTGTGCTTACTTGAACAATTAAATTTAATTTCTAATGATATAAAGTCAACCCTTTATTGTCTTGTGCCTTTAAAAAATTCACAAATTGACATAAAAATCTAATAATGAGAAAAAAAAAGTTCATTATAATGATATATTCATTTAACAAATATTCTTCTATCCAATACTATAAAAAAATACATTGGCCACCTTAAATTACTGCAAGGTTCAATTCCATCGACATGGGTAAAATGTCTAGATTGAGATATTTTCGAGTTATATATTCGTTAACAAACAATTAATGAAACATTTATCGTGCCTCTCATTTTGAGTATATTTATACATAAAAAATATACATAAAAAAAAAAAAGAAGTAAAAGAAGTTGAAAAACAACTAAGAGCGATAAAATGATATTCTTAAATTGTGTGGTCATCACATATAGGACCGAAGACCATGATTATTAATAAAATAATTTGCATTATTGCATTCAATTTAAATAAGTAAGAAATCATCTTATTTTAGTTTAGTCTTTAATTCAGATGATTTGAATTTGGCTCAATACCAAGATTTAGTTTTTCCGGTTTAATAATTTTTAAGCGACGATTTTTGCTGTTACCTGAATCGATGCAGTCAAAGTTCCTGGTTTGATTGGTCCGATCAGTTTTTTGAATCTTGGTATTGAGCCAAATTTAAATTATGTGAATTAAGAACTAAATTTAAATAAGATAATTTTTTACTTATTCAAATTGATGTAATAAATACAAATTGATTTTGTTAGATAATAATGGTCTTATGGTCTTTTATATATATATATGCCAAACAAATTATAAGAAGAATCATATTTATCGCTCTTACTATTTCAACTCTTTTTTTTTTTTTTCTTTTTATGTTGACTTTTTTTATGTATAAATATACTCAAAATGACAAGGCATGTACGAGTATTTCATTGATTATTTGTTTGACAAACTGAAGTCCGAAAATGTCCCAATTTAGACATTCTACTACTACTGATGAAAGTTGGATTTGTAGTAATTTAGTGTGGACAGTGTACTTTTATATTATTGGATAGAAGAATATTGTTAAAATAATATACCCACTATAATGATTTTCTTTGTCAATATTTTATTTTTTACCTAACAAACATCCATATTGAATATATTATTTTCATCAGAAGACATACATGATTGATTAATAATTTCATGTAAAAATACTCTTATGGTGACTAAACACTATATCGTTATCTCGCTAAAGTTAATTATTTTATGATTTTGCCAATGTATAGCACTATAAATAAAAAGCGTTAAGTATGATTTTGGTCCCTAAGATAGGGCTGAAAATTTTTTCGTCTCCAACCTTTTTTTGCTTACAAAATCGTCCCTAAGGTTTAACTTAGTTTTAAAATCATTCTTCGGACCAAAATACCCTTCTCCTTCTTCTCCAAAATCAACCAGAAGCAGAAGCAGAAACAAAAACAGAAGCAACAACAATAAAACAATGTAATAAACATTAAAAAATGGATAATAGATCAACAAATCTGTATAATAAAATAATAAAACAATATAATCAACCAGAAGTAGAAGCAGAAGAACAGCAACAACAACAATGAAATAATATAATCAACCAGAAGTAGAAGTAGAAGTAACCAGAAGCAACAATATACAGAATCATAATAAGAAATCAACAACATAATAGAAGTAGAAGCAGAAGCAGAAGCATAATGGAATTAGAATCAAACAACATAATAGAAAAAAAACAAAGAACAACAATAGTAGCGAGTGACCGGCGAGGAGGACGAGGAGCAGCGGTGATCGGCGAGAAGCAGCGACGACCGGCGACCGAGCGAGGAGGAGAAGCAGAAATGGCAAGTGGCGCGTGACGTCCACCTTCGCAGATCTGCTGGCATCGACGTCGAGGAGTAGTGGTGAGGACCAAACGACGAGGAGCAGTGGCGAGATCCAGCGGCAAGGAGTGAATGACGAAGAGCAACGGCGGCAGATTCCCTTCCCTTACCCTTCCCTACCTTCCCTTCCCGCTCTTCTTCCTTGAAACCCCCAACGTGATTCCTTTGCCCAGCACTTTAACTAGTTTTCTTTTTTATATTTTTTATTAGGGATACTTTGGTAATAAAATTAAAATTTTAGTAAAAAGGACGATTTTAACACTAAATTAAACCTTACGGACAATTTTGTAAGTAAAAAAAGGTTGGAGACGGGAAATATTAAAGATCATACTTAACCCTAAAAAAAACTAATTAGATTACATTTGTTTTCAATGAAGTAAACGAGTTTTTAGGCCTAATCATAGTTAGAGTTGAGGAAGGTAAAAAAAATACTAATAATATAAACACTGTTTATTTTTAATACTCAATAATAAAAATATAAAATTAAAAAATAATATTATTCCATACAAAATAATAAAACATATATTATACGCAAAATATATTCAATCTGTATTTGTTATCATAATTTATCGATCACGTTATGACAAATATGGTTATTTAAAAAATTAAAATTAACTTACACACGCTATTATAATATGTCTTTTTTTTTTCAAAAAGTCCAAAAAATATCTGTAGATACTCAAAAATTTTGCATTTTCTAAAAAGAAAATAAAATAGAGACTTACAAAGATGGAGAGGGACATGGGCATTTCTTTAACGGGAGTGAGGGATAGGAAAGGAGCCCTGCATGCTCTTTCTGAGTACTCATTACCATACCTAATTAGCAATAGAGATCTAATCTAAGCCGATTTGAAAGGGATACGTGGACTTCATCTACATTGGGATTTAAGGTAATGAATCTAAGTCGAATTTGGGACCCTAACAATGCGCTTAGATTGATCTTGCTTTTTTGAGTCAATGTTATAACAAATATTATACTATTAAATATTATAACATTTAGTATATACAAAAGTTTGATATATTTATAAGATAATTTTTATTGAAATTAAGAAAATTTTTTAAGTAATTTTTCTTTTAGTTTTTAAATGATATTTACTAATATAACGAAAAAGTAAAAACAACCATAATCACTCACATAATTAAAATAGATAATTCTTAATATACATGAACTATATGTATAAAAAATTATTATATATGATAATTTTTTTTATTTTCTGTACGGATTATTTATATGATTTATTGCACAATTTTTTTCTTAATATTTAATAAATTTACGATACAAGATATTATTTATTTTATTTAATATACAAAATAAATAATTTAAGTCATCATCTAAGATAATAAGTATAATAGTACAAATATTTACTTATTTATTAGTATTGAAAAAATATAAATAGTATAAATTAATATTTTCTAGTAGAAAAATAGTAATAAGTTAATTATATAATTTTAAAAAATTGTAAATAATTTTTTAAATAATAATAAAAAATTGTAAATAATTTTTTAAATAATAATAAAAAATAATAAAAAATAAGATTAATATTTTCACATATTACAAAATTTATAAAAAACATTTTAACAATAAATCAACCCTCAATAAATTATACATTAGTCCTTTCAAAAAATAAATAATTAATACATTAGATATTTTTATTCACATACTAATATATATTATTGATTATTAAGTTATAATTAATTTCTAATCTGATTTTTGGTAATTAAAATTTAAATAATCAAAATCATTAAATTCTATATATTTTTCACCTAATTGATTTTATTTTGTTATTGAAATTAAAAAATGATGAGTTGTTAATTAATTCTAAATTCAAATTTGGGAAAAAAATAATTTTGAATTTTATCTCACTAATCATAATTAATTTCAAAATAAGAAATTACTTTATAAATCATATTGTATGATAGTGTGCGTGGTCATTTGTTATTCTTTAATGGCAAATATTGTTAAATAAAATGTTGTAAGAATTAAAAGAAATGTATTTACCAATTTAGAAAATATTAATTTATTAAAAAGTTGTTATTGATTTTTCTTCACACTAACTAATACTCAACGGTGATGTTCTGGTAATATTACAAAAAAATATTAATCAATCTAATAGCTTTTGTAACAATACAAGTCTATAAGTTTGAAAACTTAAAAATCATGTCATAAAATATGATTATTTTGACTTCAAAAATGAATACGATACCAATAAATAAAATTGTCCCAAATAAATTTTAACAAAGGTAAATCTTCATAAGTATTGCTATCAATGAGAAATTGTTTTGCTTAAAGACAAATACTATTTTTTAATGGATTTTCTAATTTTGCAGGTCGATGACTAATCTACCACGTATTGATGTTTTATTCATTAAGGATCTACCATTAGCCAATAAATTGCTACACACAAGATGGAATTCAAACTACAAATACTTACTTAAGCAGACAAATGAGATGACAGTTCAACCAACACAAATTGATTAAAAATACTAATTAATTTTAAAATTTTTAAATTATAAAATATTTATAGTAATAATTACTATATATTTTTCGTTTAAATTTTTAACAAAAAATTTTAGTATTTGCTTCGGTATGATGATAAATTTTTACGTACCGATATAATTCAAACGTAAACAAATAACAAAAAGATACGTGGATTATATTATCTATGTCAACATTTAATTTTCTTTTAAAAAATATATATCATATCAATAATTTTACTAAAACACCCTTATAATTTAATTAAACAAAAAATCTTTTTATTTAATTTTACAAAAAATCTAAATATTCTTTTTTTATATCAAACAAAAATTATCTATTTAAATTAATTAAATTTTAAAATTCAACTAACATTAATTTTAAATTTTTTATATAAAACACAAAAACACTTTTAATTATTCATCAACACTAAAAAAATTGTTCAATCTTATTGATGCTCTATCATAAACTGATGAACCCTAGTCTCTCGTACATTCATACTAAAAAATAATACACATCTAAAACACTAAGAAAAAAGAACCTATCCTTGACCTTCAAAGAACCTGTCCTTGACAACCTAGATCAGAGGGATGAAAATTGAATCACTCAATTTTCTCTATGCAACAAGCGAAGTAAATCACTCACCATTTTCGGCCAGTGTGATGCCTCCAGACGATTAGCCATGCGAGTGACAGCCGCAGAGGACCATTTTTCCGAGAGGATTCAAAGTAGCCATCGTCGAACGGTGAATCCCTATACATAGCTTGCCATGGAAAGGAGTAAGAAGGATTGAGTTGAAGCAGTAGGAAAGTAGGCGTCCTTGAGCCATACAGTATCTCCATATGCTTATCTGAAATTCCCACCAATGAATCTGCATAAGTATCCCTTTTATTATTTCTTTTTATTATTTGATTTTCTAAATTCCATAATTTTATCTGCCTAACTGAGATTTACAAGGTGGCCATAGCTTGCTTCATACCAACAATCTCTGTGGGATCGACCCTTACTCGCGTAAGGTTTATTACTTGGACGACCCAGTACACTTGCTGGTTAGTTGAACGGAGTTGTGTCCACTCGTGCCAATTTCAAATTCCATAAAAGTACAACTTAAAGAATAGTGATCACAATTTCGTCCACCAAGTTTTTGGCACCGTTGCCGGGGATTGTTCGAGTATGGACAACTGACGGTTCATCTTGTTGCTCAGATTAGGTAATGTTCTTTTCAAAAACTCTTTCAAAAATTTTTCTTTTATTTTTCGTTTTTTCCAAAAATATTTTCGAAAATAATAATAATAAAAATACAAAAAAATCATAAAATCATAAAAATCAAAAATATTTTGTGTTTCTTGTTTGAGTCTTGAGTCAATTTTTAAGTTTGGTGTCAATTGCATGTTTTTAAAATTTTTCTTGCATTTTTTCGAAATCTCATGCATTCATAGTGTTCTTCATGATCTTCAAGTTGTTCTTGACAAGTCTTCTTGTTTGATCTTGATGATTTCTTGTTTTGTGTTGTTTGTTGTTTTTCATGTGCACTTTTGCATTCATATTTTTCATGCATTAAAGAATTCTAAATTTGGTGTCTTGCATGTTTTCTTTGCATCAAAAATTTTTCAAAATTATGTTCTTGATGTTCATCATGATCTTCAAAGTGTTCTTGGTGTTCATCTTGACATTCATAACATTCTTGCATGCATTCATTATTTTGATCTAAAATTTCATGCATTGATTATTTTTGTTGTTTTTCTCTCTCATAATTAAAAATTCAAAAATCAAAAAAATATATCTTTTCCTTATTTCCCTCCAAATTTTCAAAATTTTGGGTTGACTTGGTCAAAAATTTTTAAAAATTAGTTATTTCTTACAAGTCAAATCAAAATTTCAATTTAAAAAAAAATCTTATCTTTTCAAAATCTTTTTCAAAAATCATATCTTTTTCTTTTTTTTTATAATTTTCGAAAATTTCAAAAATATTTTTCAAAATATTTTCAAAATCTTTTTCTTATCTTTATATCATATTTTTGAAAATTAGCTAACAATTAATGTGATTGGTTCAAAAATTTGAAGTTTGTTACTTTTTTGATAAGAAAGGTTCAATCTTTAATTTCTAGAATCTTATCTTGTAGTTTCTTGTTAGTTAAGTCAATTTTGAAATTAAATCTTTTTATCTTTTATCTTATCTTCTTCAAAAGTTGATCTTTTTCAAAATTTGATTTCAAAATATCTTATCTAACTTCTTATCTTCTTATCTTTTTCAAATTTGATTTCAAATCTTTTTCAATCAACTAACTAACTTTTTGTTTGTTTCTTATCTTTTTCAAAACCACCTAACTACTTTTCCCTCTCTAATTTTCGAAAATATCTCATCCCTTTTTCAAAAATTCTTTTTGTTTTAAATTTTAATTTTAATTATATTTTGTCTTTGAATTTCGAAAATTACTAACCCTTTTTTCAAAAATTATTTTCGAAATTTCTCTTCTCTTCTCTTATTCTATTTAATTAATTAATTACTAACACTTCTCCTCACCTCTCTTCATCTAAAAATCCGAATCTCCATCTCCATTCTTCTATCCCCTTTCTTCTTCTACTGACATAAAGGAATCTCTATACTGTGACATAGAGGATTCCTCTTTCTTTTCTTGTTTTCTTCTCTTTCATATGAGCAGGAACAGGGAAAAAGGCACTCTTGTTGAAATTGATCCAGAACCTGAAAGGACTCTAAAGAGAAAATTAAGAGAAGCTAAATTACAACAATCCAGAAACAACCTTTCAGAAATTTTTGAACAAGAGAAGGAGATGGCAGCCGAAAATAATAATAATAATGCAAGGAGAATGCTTGGTGACTTCACAAAGCCAACGTCCAAGTTTGATGGAAGAAGCATCTCCATTCCTGCCATTGGAGCCAATAACTTTGAGCTGAAACCTCAGCTAGTTGCATTAATGCAACAAAACTGCAAGTTTTATGGACTTCCATCTGAAGATCCTTATCAGTTCTTAACTGAGTTCTTGCAGATCTGTGAGACTGTAAAGACGAATGAAGTTGATCCTGAAGTCTACAGGCTCATGCTTTTCCCTTTTGCTGTAAGAGACAGAGCTAGAGTATGGTTGGATTCACAACCTAAGGATAGCCTGGACTCCTGGGATAAGCTGGTCACAGCCTTCTTGGATAAATTCTTTCCTCCTCAAAAGCTGAGAGTGGATGTTCAAACCTTCAAACAAAAAGATGGTGAATCCCTCTATGAAGCTTGGGAAAGATACAAGCAGCTGACCAAAAGATGTCCATCTGACATGTTTTCAGAATGGACCATATTAAATATATTCTATTATGGTCTCTCTGAATTTTCGAAAATGTCATTGGACCATTCTGCAGGTGGATCTATTCACCTGAAGAAAATGCCTGAAGAGGCTCAAGAACTCATTGACATGGTTGCAAACAACCAGTTCATGTATACCTCTGAGAGGAATTCCGTGAATAATGGGATACCTCAGAAGAAAGGAGTTCTTGAGATTGATGCTCTGAATGCCATATTGGCTCAGAACAAAGTGTTGACTCAACAGGTCAACATGATCTCCCAAAATCTGAATGGACTGCAACATGCATCCAACAGTACTAGAGAGGCAGCTTCTGAAGAAGCTTATGATCCTGAGAACCCTGCCATGGCAGAGGTTAATTACATGGGTGAACCATATGGAAACACCTATAACCCATCATGGAGAAATCATCCAAATTTCTCCTGGAAGGATCAACAAAAGCCTCAACAAGGCTTTAACAATGGTGGACGCAATAGGCTAGGCAATAGCAAGCCATATCCATCATCTTCTCAACAACAGACAGAGAATTCAGAACAAAACACTTCTAATTTAGCCAATATTGTCTCTGATCTGTCAAAGGCCACTTTCAGTTTCATGAATGAAATAAGATCCTCCATTAGAAATTTGGAGGCACAAGTGGGCCAGCTGAGTAAGAAAGTCATTGAAACTCCTCCCAGTATTCTCCCAAGCAACACAGAAGAGAATCCAAAAGGAGAGTGCAAGGCCATTGATATACTCAACATGGCCGAATGCACAAGGGAGGAGGAGGACGAAAATCCTAGTGAAAAAGACCTCCTGAGACGTCCTTCAAGCAAGAAGGAGTTTCCTATTAAGGATCCAGAGGAATCTGAGGCTCATATAGAGACCATAGAGATTCCATTAAATCTCCTTCTGCCATTCATGAGCTCTGAAGACTATTCTTCCTCTGAAGAGGATGAAGATGTGATTGGAGAGCAAGTTGCTCAATATTTAGGAGCTATCATGAAGCTGAATGCCAAGTTGTTTGGTAATGAGACTTGGGAAAGTGAACCTCCCTTGCTGATTAGTGAACTAGACACTTGGATTCAGAAAACTCTACCTCAAAAGAAACAAGATCCTGGCAAGTTCTTAATACCTTGTACCATTGGCACCATGAGCTTTGAAAAAGCTCTATGTGATCTAGGGTCAGGGATAAATCTTATGCCACTCTCTATAATGGAGAAGCTGGGGATCATTGAGGTACAACCTGCCTTGTTCTCATTACAATTAGCAGACAAGTCAGTGAGACAAGCTTATGGATTAGTGGAGGACGTGCTAGTAAAGGTTGAAGGCCTTTACATCCCTGCTGATTTCATAATCTTAGACACTAGGAAGGAAGAGGATGATTGCATCATCCTTGGAAGACCTTTCCTAGCCACAGCAGGAGCTGTGATAGATGTCAACAGAGGTGAATTAGTCCTTCAATTGAATGGGGACTACCTTGTGTTTAAGGCACATGGCCATCCCTCTGTGACAAAAGAGAGTAAGCATGAAGAGCTTCTTTCAGTTCAGAGTCAAGAAGAGCCCACACAGTCAAACTCTAAGTTTGGTGTTGTGAGGCCACAACCAAACTCTAAGTTTGGTGTTAAGACCCCATGTCCAAACTCTAAGTTTGGTGTTGGGACTACACTAACATTGACCTGATCACCTTGTGGCTCCATGAGAGCCACTGTCAAGCTATTGACATTAAAGAAGCGCTTGTTGGGAGGCAACCCAATTTTAATTATCTAATTTTTATTTTATTGTTATTTTGTGTTTTATTAGGTACATGATCATGAGGAGTCACGAAAAAAATAAAAAAAAATTAAAAACAGAGTCAAAAACAGAAGAAAAAAAATTTCACCCTGGAGGACGCACAGACTGGCGTTCAATGCCAGTAAGATGCATCTGGCTGGCGTTCAACGCCAGAACAGAGCACCATTCTGGCGCTGAACGCCAGAAACAAGCAACATCCTGGCGCTGAACGCCAGGAATGTGCCCAGAGAAGAAAAGCTGGCACTGAACGCCAGTAACAAGCATGAAACTGGCGTTCAACGCCAGAAACATGCTTTACATGGGCGTTGAACGCCCAGAACATGCTTTACATGGGCGTTGAACGCCCAGAACGTGCACCAATGGGCGTTTAAACGCCAGTTTGGTGTGCAAAGGCATTTTACATGCCTATTTGGTGCAGGGATGGAATTCCTTGACACCTCAGGATCCTGTGGACCCCACAGGATCACCTCAGGATCTGTGGACCCACAGGATCCCCACCTAATATATTCCCACCTTACCTCCTAATCCTATTTTTGTGATTTGTATTCCCCATGTCACAAATCCCAACACTCCTCACCAATCACCTCAATTCCTCTTCCCAATTACCCCTTCACCACTCACATTAATCCACTCTTCCCCATACACCCCACCTACCTTCATAAAATTCAAAATCGATTTCCCACCCATTCCCACCCAAAATGGCCGAACACCCACCCTCCCCTCTCCCTATAAATACCCTTCCATTCTACTTCATTTTCACACATCACAACCCTTTCTTCTTCACCTAGGCCGAACCTACCTCTCTCCCTCTCTACCATATTTTCTTCTTCTTCTTCTTCTCTTCTTTTCTTTCTTACTCGAGGGCGAGCAATATTTTAAGTTTGGTGTGGTAAAAGCATAAGCTTTTTGTTTTTTCATTACCATTAATGGCACCTAAGGCCGGAGTATCCTCTAGAAAAGGGAAAGGGAAGACAAACGCTTCCACCTCCGAGTCATGGGAGATGGAAAGATTCATCTCCAAGAGCCATCAAGACCACTTCTATGATGTTGTGGCAAAGAAGAAGGTGATCCCCGAGGTCCCTTTCAAGCTCAAAAAGAATGAGTATCCGGAAATCCGACATGAAATCCAAAGAAGAGGTTGGGAAGTCCTAACCAACCCCATGCAACAAGTCAGAATATTGATGGTTCAAGAGTTCTATGCCAATGCATGGATCACTAGAAACCATGATCAAAGTATGAACCCGAATCCAAAGAACTATCTCACAATGGTTCGGGGGAAATACTTAGATTTTAGTCCGGAAAATGTGAGGTTGGCATTTCACTTGCCCATGATGCAAGGAGATGAACGCCCCTACACTAGAAGGGTCAACTTTAACCAAAGGTTGGACCAAGTCCTTATGGACATATGTGTGGAAGGAGCTCAGTGGAGAATAGATTCCAAAGGCAAACCAGTCCAACTAAGAAGACTGGATCTCAAGCCTGTGGCTAGAGGATGGTTGGAGTTCATTCAACGCTCCATCATTCCTACTAGCAACCGATCTGAAGTTACTGTGGATCGGGCCATCATGATCCATAGTATCATGATTGGAGAGGAAGTAGAAGTTCATGAGGTCATCTCCAATGAACTCTACAAAATAGCCGATAAGTCCTCCACCATGGCAAGGCTAGCTTTTCCTTACCTTATTTGCCATCTGTGTTACTCAGCTGGAGTCATCATAGAAGGAGATACCCCCATTGAAGAGGATAAGCCCATCACCAAGAAGAGGATGGAGCAAGCAAGAGAAACCATGCACGGTTCTCAAGAAGTGCATGAGGAAGCTCATCATCAACAAATTCCTGAGATGCCTCAAGGGATGCACTTCCCTCCCAACAACTATTGGGAGCAACTCAACACCTCCTTAGAAGATCTGAGCCACAATGTGGAACAATTAAGGGTGGAACATCATGAGCACTCCATCATTCTCCAAGAAATAAGAGAAGATCAAAGAGCAATGAGGGAGGAGCAACAAAGGCAAGGAAGGGACATAGAAGAGCTTAAGGACATTGTTGGTCCTTCAAGAAGAAGACGCCACTAAAGGTGGATTCATTCCTTGTTCTTTATTTCTTTCTGTTTTCGGTTTTTAAATGTTGTGTTTATCTATGTTTTGTGTCTCTACTTCATGATCATTAGTATGTAACCATGCCTTAAAGCTATGAATAAAATCCATTAATCCTTCACCTCTCTTAAATGAAAAAAAATGTTTTAATTCAAAAGAACAAGAAGTACATGAATTTCGAATTTATCCTTGAATTTAATTTAATTATATTGATGTGGTGACAATACTTTTTGTTTTCTGAATGAATGCTTGAACAGTGCATATGTCTTTTGATATTGTTGTTTATGAGTGTTAAAATTGTTGGCTCTTGAAAGAATGATGAACAAAGAGAAATTTTATTGATGATCTGAAAAAAATCATGAAATTGATTCTTGAAGCAAGAAAAAGCAGTGAAAAGCAAAATCTTGTGCGAAAAAAAAGAGAAAAAAATTGGCGAAAAAAAAATAGAAAGAAAAAGAAGGAGCAGTAGAAAAAGCCAATAGCCCTTAAAACCAAAAGGCAAGGGTAAAAAAAAGGATCCAAGGCTTTGAGCATCAATGGATAGGAGGGCCCAAGGAAATTAAATCCAGGCTTAAGCGGCTAAATCAAGCTGTCCCTAACCATGTGCTTGTGTCATGAAGGTCCAAGTGAAAAGCTTGAGACTGAGTGGTTAAAGTCGTGATCCAAAGCAAAAGAGTGTGCTTAAGAGCTCTGGACACCACTAACTGGGGACTCTAGCAAAGCTGAGTCACAATCTAAAAAGGTTCACCCAGTTATGTGTCTGTGGCATTTATGTATCCGGTGGTAATACTGGAAAACAAAGTGCTTAGGGCCACGGCCAAGACTCATAAGTAGCTGTGTTCAAGAATCAACATGCTTAACTAGGAAAGTCAATAACACTATCCGAAATTCTAAGTTCCTAGAGAAGCCAATCATTCTGAACTTCAAAGGAAAAAAGTGAGATGCCAAAACTGTTCAGAAGCAAAAAGCTACAAGTCCCGCTCATCTAATTATAATTAATTTTCATTGATATTCTGGAATTTATAGTATATTCTCTTCTTTTATCCTATTTGATTTTCAGTTGCTTGGGGACAAGCAACAATTTAAGTTTGGTGTTGTGATGAGCGGATAATTTATACGCTTTTTGGCATTGTTTTTAGGTAATTTTTAGTGAGTTCAAGCTACTTTTAGGGATGTTTTCATTAGTTTTTATGTTAAATTCACATTTCTGGACTTTACTATGAGTTTGTGTGTTTTTCTGTGATTTCAGGTAAATTCTGGCTGAAATTGAGGGACTTGAGCAAAACTCTGAAAAAGGCTGACAAAAGGACTGTTGGAATCTGACCTCCCCGCACTCGAAATGGATTTTCTGGAGCTACAGAACTCCAAATGGCGCGCTCTCAACAGCGTTGGAAAGTAGACATCCAGAGCTTTCCAGCAATATATAATAATTCATACTTTATTTGGAAATTGACGACATAACTTGGCGTTGAATGCCAAGTACATGCTGCTGTCTGGAGTTAAACGCCAGAAAAACGTCATGATCTGGAGTTGAACGCCCAAAACACGTCATAACTCGGAGTTCAACTCCAGGAAAAGCCTCAGCTCGTGGATAGATCAAGCTCAGCCCAAACATACACCAAGTGGGCCCCGGAAGTGGATTTATGCATCAATTACTTACTCATGTAAACCCTAGTAGCTAGTTTAGTATAAATAAGACTTTTTACTAGTGTATTAGTGTCTTTTGACCGCGTTTGATCTTTGGTCTCAGTTTTGTTTTATTCTTCATCTTAGGAGGCCATTGAGCACGATTCAGGGGGCTGGCCATTCGGCCATGCCTGAACCTTTTACTTATGTATTTTCAACGGTGGAGTTTCTGCACACCATAGATTAAGGGTGTGGAGCTCTACTGTACCTCAAGTATTAATGCAATTCTATTTTCTTTTATTCAAATCTCTCTTATTCTTATTCCAAGATATTCATTCGTATCCAAGAACATGATGAATGTGATGATTATATGACGCTCATTATCATTCTCACTTATGAACGCACATGATTGACACTCACTTCCGTTCTACATGCAACAGAGCTTGAATGTGTATCTCTTAGATTTCCCAACAGAATCTTCGTGGTATAAGCTAGATAGATGGCGGCATTTATGAGGATCCGGAAAGTCTCACCTTGTCTGTGGTATTTGATGAGCGGATAATTTATACACTTTTTGGCATTGTTTTTAGTATGTTTTTAGTATGACTTAGTTAGTTTTTAGTATATTTTTATTAGTTTTTAGCTAAAATTCACTTTTCTGGACTTTACTATGAGTTTGTGTGTTTTTCTATGACTTCAGGTATTTTCTGGCTGAAATTGAGGGTCCTGAGCAAAAATCTGATTCTGAGACCGAAAAGGACTGCAGATGCTGTTGGATTCTGACCTCCCTGCACTCGAAGTGGATTTTCTGGAGCTACAGAAGCCCAATTGGCGCGCTCTCAACAGCGTTGGAAAGTAGACATCCTGATCTTTCCAGCAATATATGATAGTTCATACTTTGCCCAAGTTTTGATGGCCCAAACCGGCGTGACAAATCAGCCTCAGAGATTCCAGCGTTTAACGCTGGAACTGGCATAAAACTTGGAGTTAAACGCCCAAACTGGCATAAAAGCTGGCGTTTAACTCCAGAAAAGGTCTCTACACGAAAATGCTTCATTGCTCAGCCCAAACACACACCAAGTGGACCCAGAAGTGGATTTTTACGTCATTTACTCATTTCTGTATACTCTAGGCTACTAGTTTACTATTAATAGGATCTTTTGACATTGTATCAGTACCTCAT
The DNA here is from genome assembly GCF_003086295.3 of Arachis hypogaea. Lineage (NCBI taxonomy): Eukaryota > Viridiplantae > Streptophyta > Magnoliopsida > Fabales > Fabaceae > Arachis > Arachis hypogaea. The sequence continues at coordinate 46,174,974 of NC_092037.1, read as the reverse complement.
GACACTTTACACGTTTTCTTTGTGTATCTTCCACGGCATGAGTCTCTAAACCCCATGGTTGGGGGTGAGGAGCTCTGCTGTGTCTTGATGGATTAATGCAATTACTACTGTTTCTCATTCAATCATGCTTGCTTCCATTCTAAGATAACACTTGTTCTTAACCCGGATGAATGTGATGATCCGTGACAATTATCATCATTCTCAACTATGAACGCGTGCCTGACAACCACCTCCGTTCTACCTTAGATTAAGTAGTTATCTCTTGGATTCTTTAATCGGAATCTTCGTGGTATAAGCTAGAACTGATAGCGGCATTCAAGAGAATCCGGAAGGTCTAAACCTTGTCTGTGGTATTCTGAGTAGGATTCAATGATTGAATGACTGTGACGTGCTTCAAACTCCTAGCAGGCGGGGCGTTAGTGACAGACGCAAAAGAATCGCTGGATTCTATTCCGGCCTGACCGAGAACCGACAGATGATTAGCCATGCTGTGACAGAGCATAGGAACATTTTCACTGAGAGGATGGGAGGTAGCCATTGACAACGGTGAAACCCTACATACAGCTTGCCATGGAAGGAGCCTTGCGTGTTTGATGCAGAAGACAGTAGGAAAGCAGAGATTCAGAGGACAGAGCATCTCCAAAACCTCAACCTATTCTCCATTACTGCAAAACAAGTAACCATTGCATGTCCTTTTGCTTTTCACAATCAATCCTGATAATTTCTGATATCCTGACTAAGATTTACAAGATAACCATAGCTTGCTTCAAGCCGACAATCTCCGTGGGATCGACCCTTGCTCACGCAAGGTATTACTTGGACGACCCAGTGCACTTGCTGGTTAGTTGTGCGGAGTTGCAAAAGTGTGATTGCAATTTCGTGCACCAAGTTTTTGGCGCCGTTGCCGGGGATTGTTCGAGGTTGGACAACTGACGGTTTATCTTGTTGCTTAGATTAGGACTATTTTGTTTTTGTTGGTTTAGAGTCTTTTAGTTGAGTCTAGTTCATATTTTAAGTTTGGTGTCAATTGCATGCTTTTGTTTTTCTTTTAATTTTCGAATTTGCATGTTCTTAGTCCCTTTTTGATTCATAAAAATTCTAAGTTTGGTGTCCTCTTTGTGTTTTTCCCTTAAAAATTTTCGAAAATTAGTGTTTGATTTTCTAAAAATTTTAAGTTTGGTGTCTTTTTGTTGTTTTTCTCTTTCCTCTTTTCAAAAATCAAATCTTTCTTATAAAAATTTTTTCAATCATATCTTTTTAATTGCTCTTTTCAAAATTTTTTTAATTAACTAATTGATTCAGTTCTCAATTTGCTTTGATCTTATTTTCTTTTTGATTTTCAAATTTTTATCTTAATTTCCTTTTATTTTATTTTATTTTATTTTTTTCGTTTAATTCAAAAAAAAAATATATACTTTGCTTGTGAATCCATATCATTTCCCTTTATCCATTATGGACCTAAGTGGGATTGATCAGTCCAGAAGGACTCTGGGGTCATATGCTAACCCCATTACAGCTGTATATGGGAGTAGCATCTGTACACCTCCCATCAAAACAAGCAGCTTTGAGCTAAATCCTCAACTCATTATCATAGTGCAGCAAAATTGCCAGTATTCCGGTCTTCCACAGGAAGAACCTACTGAGTTTCTGGCACAGTTTTTACAAATTGCTGACACAGTACATGATAAAGAGGTGGATCAGGATGTCTACAGACTATTACTGTTTCCATTTGCTGTAAAAGATCAAGCTAAGAGGGGGTTGAATAACCAACCTACAGCAAGCATAAAGACATGGAAACAGTTGTCAGACAAATTCCTGAATCATTTTTACCCTCCAAAGAGGATGACACAGCTAAGGCTGGACATCTAAGGCTTTAAACAAGAGGATAATGAATCCCTTTATAATGCCTGGGAGAGGTATAGAGGTATGCTAAGAAAATGCCCCTCTGAAATGTTTTCAGAGTGGGTACAGTTAGACATTTTCTACTATGGGCTTACAGAAAAAGCTCAGATGTCTTTAGACCACTCAGCTGGTGGATCTATACACATGAGGAAGACAATTGAAGAGGCTCAAGAGCTTATAGACATTGTTGCTAGAAACCAATATTTGTACTCTAGCAACGAGTTCTCTCCAAAAGAGGAAGTCATGACAGTAGTCACTGACCCTAGTCCTCAAGAACAGATAATTAAGCTTAATCAACAATTGCTCCTGATGACAGAACAGTTAGCAGACTTTAAAGAGATGCTCCATGAAACTAAAGTTGCTAACAAGAGCATAGAACTGCAGTTGAATCAAGCAAAACAGCAAATATCTAAGCAGATAATAGAGGAATGTCAAGCAGTTCAATTGAGGAGTGGGAAAACTCTGAATAACATTGCTCAAAAGAGTAAAAAGCCAACCAAGGAACAATTGACAGAGGACAACCAAACCACTGTTCAAAATCCCTCTGAGGACAGTAAGAGCCCAGAGAGGAATATTATTGGCGTTCAAACGCCAGAAAGGGAAGGAAAGTTGGCATTAAACGCCCATTCCTTGCCCAGTTCTGGCGTTCAAATGCCAGAAAAGGGGGAAAAGTTGGCGTTAAACGCCCAATTTCCACCCAATCCTGGCGTTCAGACGCCTAGGGGGAATCAGACACCTGAGAGTGCTGACAGTAATCCCTCTAACAAGGCTCCTTCAACCACTTCTATAAGGAATAAACCTACAGCATCTAAGGTTGAAGAATATAAAGCCAAAATGCCTTATCCTCAAAAACTCCGCCAAGCAGAGCAGGATAAGCAATTTGCCCGCTTTGCAGACTATCTAAGGACTCTTGAAATAAAGATTCCGTTTGCAGAAGCACTTGAGCAAATACCTTCTTATGCTAAATTCATGAAAGAAATCTTAAGTCATAAGAAGGATTGGAGAGAAACTGAAAAAGTGTTTCTCACTGAAGAATGCAGTGCAGTCATTCTAAAAAGCTTACCAGAAAAGCTTCAAGATCCAGGAAGCTTTATGATACCATGCACATTAGAAGGTGCCTGCACCAAGACAGCCCTATGTGATCTTGGAGCAAGCATCAATCTAATACCTGCATCCACTATCAGAAAGCTTGGGTTGACTGGAGAAGTCAAACCAACCCGGATATGCCTCCAACTTGCTGATGGCTCCATTAAATATCCATCAGGCATAATAGAGGATATGATTGTCAAGGTTGGGCCATTCGCCTTTCCAACTGACTTTGTGGTGTTGGAAATGGAGGAGCACAAGAGTGCAACTCTCATTCTAGGAAGACCTTTCCTAGCAACTGGACGAACTCTCATTGATGTACAGAGAGGGGAAGTAACCCTGAGAGTCAATGAGGATGAGTTCAAGTTGAATGCTGTAAAAGCTATGCAGCATTCAGACACACCAAATGACTGCATGGGCGCTGACATTATTGACTCTCTGGTAGAAGAGATCAATATGACTGAAAGCCTAGAATCAGAGCTTGAGGACATCTTCAAAGATGCTCAACCTGATCAAGAAGAATCAGTGGAAACAAAGGAATTTTCGAAAATTTCTCATGAGGAGGATAAGCGTCCCAAACCTGAACTCAAACCACTACCACCATCCCTGAAGTATGCGTTTCTGGGAGGGGGTGAAACTTTTCCAGTGATTATAAGCTCTGCCTTAAATTCACAGGAAGAGGAAGCACTGATTCAAGTGCTAAGGACACACAAGAAAGCTCTTGGGTGGTCCATAAGTGATCTTAAGGGCATTAGCCCTGCTAGATGCATGCACAAAATCCTGTTGGAGGATAATGCCAAACCAGTAGTTCAACCACAGAGGAGGCTAAATCCAGCCATGAAGGAGGTGGTGCAGAAAGAGGTCACTAAATTACTAGAGGCTGGGATTATTTATCCTATTTCTGATAGCCCCTGGGTGAGCCCTGTCCAAGTTGTTCCCAAAAAGGGAGGCATGACAGTGGTTCATAATGAAAAAAATGAACTGGTTCCTACAAGGACAGTCACAGGGTGGCACATGTGTATTGACTACAGAAGGCTCAATACAGCCACCAGGAAGGATCAATTTCCTTTACCATTCATAGACCAAATGCTAGAAAGACTAGCTGGTCATGACTATTACTGCGTTTTGGATGGCTATTCAGGCTACAACCAAATTGCAGTAGATCCTCAGGACCAAGAGAAAACAGCATTCACTTGCCCTTCTGGCGTGTTTGCCTACAGAAGGATGCCTTTTGGTCTGTGCAATGCACCTGCAACCTTTCAGAGGTGCATGCTCTTTATCTTCTCAGATATGGTAGAGAAATTCCTAGAAGTCTTTATGGATGACTTCTCAGTATATGGAGACTCATTTAGCTCCTGTCTTAATCACCTAGCACTTGTCCTGAAAAGGTGCCAAGAGACTAACCTGGTTTTAAACTGGGAGAAATGTCACTTTATGGTGACTGAAGGAATTGTCCTTGGGCACAAAATTTCAAGCAGGGGAATAGAGGTGGATAAGGCAAAGGTAGAGGTAATTGAAAAATTACCACCACCTGCCAATGTTAAGGCAATCAGAAGCTTTCTAGGGCATGCAGGATTCTACAGAAGGTTTATAAAGGATTTTTTGAAAATTGCAAAATCTCTGAGTAACCTGTTAGCTGCTGACACACCATTTGTGTTTGACACACAGTGTCTGCAGGCATTTGAGACCCTGAAAGCTAAGCTGGTCACAGCACCAGTCATCTCTGCACCAGATTGGACATTGCCATTTGAATTAATGTGTGATGCCAGTGACCATGCCATTGGTGCAGTGTTGGGACAAAGGCATAACAAGCTTCTGCACGTCATTTATTATGCCAGCCGTGTTCTAAATGATGCACAGAAGAATTACACAACCACAGAAAAAGAGTTACTTGCAGTGGTCTATGCCATTGACAAGTTTAGATCCTATCTAGTGGGATCCAAGGTAGTTGTGTACACTGACCATGCTGCTCTTAAATACTTACTCACAAAGCAGGATTCAAAACCCAGGCTTATCAGATGGGTGTTGCTTCTGCAAGAGTTTGATATAGAAATAAGAGACAGAAAAGGGACAGAGAACCAAGTAGCTGATCATCTTTCCCGGATAGAACCAGTAGCTGGGGCGTCCCTCCCTTCTACTGAGATCTCTGAGACTTTCCCAGATGAGCAACTCTTTGCCATTCAGGAAGCTCCATGGTTTGCAGATATTGCAAATTATAAAGCTGTGAGGTTCATACCCAAGGAGTACAGCAACGTGCAAAGAAAGAAATTAATTTCAGATGCCAAGTACTACCTTTGGGATGAACCATACCTCTTTAAGATATGTGCTGACGGAGTGATCCGCAGATGTGTACCCAGAGAAGAAGCACAAAGGATCCTATGGCATTGCCATGGATCACAATATGGAGGACATTTTGGAAGTGAGCGAACAGCCACTAAAGTCCTCCAATGTGGCTTCTACTGGCCTACTCTCTATAAAGATTCCCGAGAGTTTGTGCGTAACTGTGACAGTTGCCAAAGAGCTGGTAACTTGCCTCACGGATATGCCATGCCTCAACAAGGGATATTAGAGATAGATTTGTTTGATGTATGGGGCATTGACTTCATGGGGCCATTCCCACCATCATACTCAAACACTTACATTCTGGTAGCAGTGGACTATGTATCTAAGTGGGTAGAAGCAATTGCTACACCCACTAATGATACCAAGACCGTGCTGAAATTCTTCCATAAACACATCTTCAGCAGATTTGGTGTTCCCAGAGTACTAATCAGTGACGGAGGCACTCATTTCTGCAATAGACAGCTATACCCTGCTATGGTTAGATATGGAATTAGCCACAAAGTGGCGACTCCGTATCATCCACAGACAAATGGGCAAGCTGAGGTCTCTAACAGAGAACTAAAAAGAATCCTGGAACGGACGGTAATGGCCCGAAGAAAGGATTGGGCAAAGAGCTTGGATGATGCTCTGTGGGCATACAGAACAGCATTCAAGACTCCTATAGGAACCTCTCCATACCAACTGGTGTATGGGAAGGCCTGTCATCTGCCTGTGGAACTGGAACATAAAGCCTACTGGGCAACCAGATTCCTAAACATGGATGCACAGTTAGCTGGTGAAAAAAGACTGCTCCAGCTAAATGAGCTAGAGGAGTTCAGACTCAATGCCTTTGAAAATGCAAAAATTTATAAGGAAAAGGCAAAGAAATGGCATGACAAGAAATTGTCAACCAGAGTCTTTGAGCCAGGACAAAAAGTTCTGCTCTTCAACTCTAGGCTCAGACTGTTTCCGGGAAAACTCAAATCCCGGTGGAGGGGTCCGTATGTGATTACAGGAGTGTCACCATATGGATATGTTGAGCTTCAGGATATTGATTCTGACAAAAAGTTCATTGTTAATGGACAGAGAATCAAGCATTATCTTGAAAGCAATTTTGAGCAGGAATGCTCAAAACTGAGACTTGAATGATTCTCAGTAAAGGTCCAGCTAAAGACAATAAAGAAGCGCTTGCTGGGAGGCAACCCAGTCATTAGGAAGTTGTATGAATTGTTCTTACAGAGGCAAGTATCAAAAATGAAGGAATTCACAGAGTTACAGAAGGATTCAGCTCAAAAAGCAGAGAAAAAGAGCTTACTGGCGAAAAAACACCAGTAAGGGGCATTTTGAGCGTTAAACGCCAGAATGGGTGCCATTCTGGGCGTTTAACGCCAGGAATGGTGCCATTTTGGGCGTTAAACGCCAGAATGGGCACCATTCTGGGCGTTTAACGCCAGGTGTGCAGCATCATGGGCGTTCAGAAAAATGCCCAGTGATAAAGGATTTCTGGCGTTTAACGCCAGCCAGGGCACCTGGCTGGGCGTTAAACGCCCAAAAGGGGCACCAAATGGGCGTTAAACGCCAGAATGGGTGCCATTCTGGGCGTTTAACGCCAGAAAGGTGGGGGGACCACAATTTTGTTTTCAAATCAAATTTTTTCAAACTTTCCTTTTCTCACCCATATTTTTCTACAAAAATACATTTCAATCTCTCATCATTCACTTTCAAATTTTCAAAATCATTCTTCAAATCATTCAAATCATTCCCAAATTTTGTTCAAAAAACTCACCTTTCTCTCAATTTCTTTCCATACCTTCTCAAATCTCTTTTCAAAATTCTTTTTTTTTCGAAAACTCCCCTCCCCACCTTATAAATACACGTTTGGTTCCCTCTTCCCACCACACCATTCGAATTTCCTCTTCCTCTCTCTCTCTTCTTTCCTTTCTTTTGCTTGAGGACAAGCAAACCTCTAAGTTTGGTGTGCTTTTCCGTGATCACTAAGCCAAGATTCATCAAGATCATGGATCCTAAGGGAAAACAAACCAATTTAAGAGGAAAGAAAGAGAATAATCCAAAGAATCTTTGGAATCAAGAGAAGTTCTTAACCAAAGAACATGAAGACCATTACCACAAAATAATGGGTCTGCGGTCAGTGATCCCGGAAGTTAAATTTGATCTGAAAGAAGATGAATATCCGGGGATCCAAGAGCAAATTCAAAACAGAGGATGGGAAGTTCTGACCAATCCTGAAATAAAGGTTGGAAGGAACATGGTTCAGGAATTCTACTCTAATCTGTGGTTAACAGATAAGCAGAGAATGACTGGAACTGCTTACCATACCTACAGAACCATGGTCAGAGGGAAAGTTATGTACTTCCATCTGGACAAAATAAGAGAAATCTTCAAACTACCTCAACTGCAAGATGATCCTGAATCCTTTAATAGGAGGATGGTGAGAGCAGATAAAGGGTTGGATCAAGTTCTAGAGGACATATGCCTCCCTGGAACTAAATGGATAACCAATTCAAAGGGTGTCCCAAACCAACTCAAGAGGGGAGACCTCAAACCAATTGCAAGAGGTTGGCTAGACTTTATTGGGCGTTCCATATTGCCCACTAGCAACCGTTCTGAGGTCACCATCAAGAGAGCAGTGATGATTCATTGCATTATGCTTGGAAAAGAAGTGGAGGTTCATCATGTGATTGCTTGTGAGATCTACACAATTGCAAATAAGAATTCCACTGAAGCCAAATTGGCTTACCCAAGCTTGATCTCCTTGCTCTGTAAAGAGGCTAGGGTGAAGATGGGAGTAGATGAGTTCATACCCATTGAACACCCAATCACCAAGAAGTCAATGGAAGGACAAATGCAAGACAACTCTATCAAGAGGAGGGCGCAGGAATTCCTCCCTGAATTCCCAAGAATTGACTACTGGACCAGCCTAGAAGCATCTATCACCAAGTTACAAGAGACTATAGAGCAACTGAAGGAAGAACAGCAGAATCAGAACTGCATGCTCTGCAAATTGCTGAAGGAACAAGAGAAGCAGGGGCGTGAACTCCAAGAGTTGAAACGCCAAAAGCTCTCCTTTCAAGTTGAAGGAGCATCCACTTCTCAAAATCAAGGTTGTTGAGTCCTAACTCTGTGAAAACCTCTATCTTTAGGAGCCTATGTTTTTGCGTTTTTTTTCTCTTTTGTTTTGTTTTCTATTTTTATTTTTTTTTAGTCTAATCTTATATCTATTTTTGAGTCTTGTTCTTAATTCATAATTAATAAAATTTAAAATTCATGCCTTAAAGCTATGAATATCCTATGAATCCATCACCTCTCTTAAATGAAAAATGCTTTAATCACAAAAGAACAAGAAGTACAGGATTTCAAAATTTATCCTTGAAACTAGTTGAATTAGCTTGATGTGGTGACAATACTTTTTGTTTTCTGAATGAATGCTTGAACAGTGCATATGTCTCTTGAATTTGTTGTTTTGAGAATGTTAAAATTGTTGGCTCTTGAAAGAATGAGGAAAAAAAGAGAACTGTTATTGAGGATCTAAAAAATCATCAGATTGATTCTTGAAGCAAGAAAAAGCAGTGAAAAAAAAATTTCGAAAAAAAAGAGAGAAAAGAAAAAGGAAAAGAAAGAAATAAAGTTGTGATCCAAGGCAACAAGAGTGTGCTTAAGAACCCTGGACACCTCTAATTGGGGACTTTAGCAAAGCTGAGTCACAATCTGAAAAGGTTCACCCAATTATGTGTCTGTGACATGTATGTATCCGGTGGTAATACTGGAAGACAGAGTGCTTTGGGCCACAGCCAAGACTCATACACTGGCTATGTTCAAGAATCATTATGCTCAACTAGGAGAATCAATAACACTATCTGAGTTATGAGTTCTTATAGATGCCAATCATTCTGAACTTCAAAGGATAGAGCGAGATGCCAAAACTGTTCGGAGGCAAAAAGCTACTAGTCCCGCTCATCTAATTGGAGCTATGTTTCCTTGATATTTTGGAGTCTATAGTATATTCTCTTCTTTTTATCCTATTTTGATTTTCAGTTGCTTGGGGACAAGCAACAATTTAAGTTTGGTGTTGTGATGAGCGGATAATTTATACGCTTTTTGGCATTGTTTTTAGTATGTTTTTAGTATGACTTAGTTAGTTTTTAGTATATTTTTATTCGTTTTTAGCTAAAATTCACTTTTCTGGACTTTACTATGAGTTTGTGTGTTTTTCTGTGACTTCAGGTATTTTCTGGCTGAAATTGAGGGTCCTGAGCAAAAATCTGATTCTGAGACCGAAAAGGACTGCAGATGCTGTTGGATTCTGACCTCCCTGCACTCGAAGTGGATTTTCTGGAGCTACAGAAGCCCAATTGGCGCGCTCTCAACGGTGTTGGAAAGTAGACATCCTGGGCTTTCCAGCAATATATGATAGTCCATACTTTGCCCAAGTTTTGATGGCCCAAACCGGCGTGACAAATCAGCCTTAGAGATTCCAGCGTTTAACGCTGGAACTGGCATAAAACTTGGAGTTAAACGCCCAAACTGGCATAAAAGCTGGCGTTTAACTCCAGAAAAGGTCTCTACACGAAAATGCTTCATTGCTCAGCCCAAACACACACCAAGTGGACCCAGAAGTGGATTTTTACGTCATTTACTCATTTCTGTATACCCTAGGCTACTAGTTTACTATTAATAGGATCTTTTGACATTGTATCAGTACCTCATGACACTTTACACGTTTTCTTTGTGTATCTTCCACGGCATGAGTCTCTAAACCCCATGGTTGGGGGTGAGGAGCTCTGCTGTGTCTTGATGGATTAATGCAATTACTACTGTTTCTCATTCAATCATGCTTGCTTCCATTCTAAGATAACACTTGTTCTTAACCCGGATGAATGTGATGATCCGTGACAATTATCATCATTCTCAACTATGAACGCGTGCCTGACAACCACCTCCGTTCTACCTTAGATTAAGTAGTTATCTCTTGGATTCTTTAATCGGAATCTTCGTGGTATAAGCTAGAACTGATGGCGGCATTCAAGAGAATCCGGAAGGTCTAAACCTTGTCTGTGGTATTCTGAGTAGGATTCAATGATTGAATGACTGTGACGTGCTTCAAACTCCTAGCAGGCGGGGCGTTAGTGACAGACGCAAAAGAATCGCTGGATTCTATTCCGGCCTGACCGAGAACCGACAGATGATTAGCCATGCTGTGACAGAGCATAGGAACATTTTCACTGAGATGATGGGAGGTAGCCATTGACAACGGTGAAACCCTACATACAGCTTGCCATGGAAGGAGCCTTGCGTGTTTGATGCAGAAGACAGTAGGAAAGCAGAGATTCAGAGGACAGAGCATCTCCAAAACCTCAACCTATTCTCCATTACTGCAAAACAAGTAACCATTGCATGTCCTTTTGCTTTTCACAATCAATCCTGATAATTTCTGATATCCTGACTAAGATTTACAAGATAACCATAGCTTGCTTCAAGCCGACAATCTCCGTGGGATCGACCCTTGCTCACGCAAGGTATTACTTGGACGACCCAGTGCACTTGCTGGTTAGTTGTGCGGAGTTGCAAAAGTGTGATTGCAATTTCGTGCACCAGTATTCCGAGTAGGATCCTGGGAATCCTGAAAGTCTAACCTTGTCTGTGGTATTCCGAGTAGGATTCCGGTAATGAATGACTGTGACGTGCTTCAGACTCGCAAGTGCTGGGCGTTAGTGACAGACGCAAAAGAATCAAGGGATTCTTTTCCAGTAGGAGCGGGAACCAACCAGTGATTAGCCGTGCTGTGACAGAGCGCGTGAGCGTAGTTTTCACTGCGAGGATGGGATGTAGCCTTCGGCCAGTGTGATGCCTCCAGACGATTAGCCATGCGAGTGACAGCCGTAGAGGACCATTTTCCCGAGAGGATTCAAAGTAGCCATCGTCGAACGGTGAACCCCTATACACAGCTTGCCATGGAAAGGAGTAAGAAGGATTGAGTTGAAGCAGTAGGAAAGTAGGCGTCCTTGAGCCATACAGTATCTCCATATGCTTATCTGAAATTCCCACCAATGAATCTGCATAAGTATCCCTTTTATTATTTCTTTTTATTATTTGATTTTCTAAATTCCATAATTTTATCTGCCTAACTGAGATTTACAAGGTGGCCATAGCTTGCTTCATACCAACAATCTCTGTGGGATCGACCCTTACTCGCGTAAGGTTTATTACTTGGACGACCCAGTACACTTGCTGGTTAGTTGAACGGAGTTGTGTCCACTCGTGCCAATTTCAAATTCCATAAAAGTACAACTTAAAGAATAGTGATCACAATTTCGTCCACCACTACACCGAGAGAGAAAGGAAGAGGAAGGAGGTGACGACAGTAATGGAGGCCACCGCTGCTGCTAAATCCAACGCCAGAAAAGAAAGTCATTGGAAAGAGGGGAGAGAAAAAATTGGAAGAAGAAAAGTAGAGAGGAAGACCGGAAGCGGAGAACGTGGGAGAGGAGGAGCCCTTCAGCTACCATACACCGCCACTTCACCGTCGTCACCACCGGAAAGGATGATAGCCATCGTGCCCATCACCTGGTCTTGCTTTGCCCCCCTTATCTGTTCTGCCTCTGCCATGGGATTCATTTTGATAAATTTATTTTTTTAATTGCAATTTGATATTTTTTTTCTCTCTGCTCTTCCCCTGCCATTAAAAATCATGCGACAGAAGTGCAAGTATGAACTTAAGGTATTTTTCTTTCATGCAATTTCTGTTTTATAATAGTGATAACGAATATGGTGACCAAAAGCATATATCATAATTTTCACTTCTAAAGCTCATACATTTTCTTAATTATTCATCAAAAAATGTGTTTTGAGATCCATCTTTTAAAGATTTTATTCTTGAGAATCAATGATAGCACTATCAACATTGAGAATCTTTGATCTGTCTTCTAATCAAATGATAATGGTATATATGGATAAATTTTAGTTTGTTCAAATCTGCATTGTATCATCTTAAATTATTTCTAGCAAAATATACTATTTTTGCCAACTAAATTTATTTGAAGCATACTATTTTATTTTTGTATTTTGGTCTCTGGTCATTATGTTATTTGATCTATACTTATTTTGGTTTATATGTTTGGTATTTGATACTGACAAAGATGTTTATATTTTAAATTTCTCCTCTCTTGCAGATTCCATGATGCAAATGCCGTGTCACTAGCATTTAGTGATCTTGAGAAGCTTATTGAGCTTTTAGGGAGCAGTTGGCAACAAGTTCAGGACATCGATCAAGAGAATGGAGAGCTCTGAGGTCATATACCATCCATATTTTTTGCAGAGGTCATTTTTTTTGAAGGTAAAAATTTTTTTCTTCTTTATTTTTAATAAAATTACAGAAAATGTCGTTAGGGTTCGAGATGCAAGCAAAGGAACCGCCAGAGGAAGGTGTGATGGTTTCGGCAAGCGTTCCGGCACCGGAACACCAGAAACCGAGGCTCCATCACAGGGATGATCATTCTGAATTATGGTCGTCGCCGATTTGCCGACGAAGCAACTAGACTTCCCTGCACCAACAACTCCTTTGAGAAGCCCGCTAAGGTTTAATCTCTTTAAACAACTACCATATTTTTGCATCCATATTGAATTCTTACATTAGTGTCAAGTTGATTGCTCTCCTATATATGTTACATGTATAGGTAGCATGTCTTACAACATAGGATTTGTTGATTTTGTAGTTTGTTTTGATTAATTTGTCTACATAAGATAAATTCTAGCTTCTGTTGTTTTATTTGGTTGCATCTTCACAGGCTTTCATTTTTGCTTTTTTTTTCAAGGTATTATAAAATTGTAGGTTGTTTCAATAACTATGATACTATACTATCAAAGTTGCCAGGAAAGGACATAAATTTTGATCCTGACAACAGCTCTGAATTCATTCCAAATACTACAATTGAGATTTGTACCAATTAACTATAGCATATGCTTAATTAAGTTTATATAGCATATACAAATTTTAACATTCAAACAACTCATGGTGTGTTATTATGTTTTTGCTCATGTTTATTAGAAATCATTCAAACTCATTATGTGATGCCATAATGGTTGAATAGACATTTTCGTAATTTGCATTTGAAAGTACATCTATTTACATGTGCCCATTGAATTATTAGATTGCATAGATAATAGAGAACTTATGTAATATATTGTTTTCTTTCATTATTTAATAAATCTTATGAGTGCAGTATTAATAAATCTTTTGATTGTTGATCGGATAATGGTTATCTTTTCAGAACTCTTACTAAATTATCTTTTATTTTGTTAATTTTTTGGCATTCATACTCATATTTTGAAGACTCAATTATATGAAAAACCAAGAAGAATAAGAAAATGGAAATATCCACAGTACTCTATCATCTATGATAAGATAATTGTTATAAGTTGAATTATGCAATTCCATTTTTTGTTAAACAAGTTTTTGGCTATTGTATAATGCATGATTTTTTTCATTTTTATTTTTTTCTGTAAACTATAGAATTTGAAACTTCTTGAGTTTGCAATTTGATCTTAGCAAGCTTAAAATCCATGCTATTATGATTGCATCTGCTCCACTAGCGCCAAAAGTCTTTAATGCCTTCAAACAATAGATATCACCAGGCTATAATTCAATTATATTAAGAAAATGGAAATATCCACAGTACTCTATCATCTATATAGATAATTTCATATGTTACCTCATGTATAGGAAGCTTATTGAAAGAGTACTGTGAACCTCTTTGTATTTCATTTTTCAAAGTTGTCTATTATTTTAAATTACAGTCACGGCGGTAATAGAAAAGTTGGTTTGATTTGAATCAAGATATATAAATAAATGATGTCAAAATGTGATCTTAACTGTCCATTTTTGTAGTGTTCAAGTTAGTACTTTGTTGTGGTTATTTATGAAAATGGAGATTGCAAATAAAATAGAAGCTTTATAGCTAACAAGTTAATGGCTAAATCCTAAATGCATGTTTGAGGTTAAATAGAAGCAGCTTGATTTATTTCATTTTTCTGTGCCTGCTGATAAATTTTAGTTTTTAGGGGATTCTTCCAAGTTTATTACAACTTATACCTTAGGCACTCATATCAGCATCACTCGCACTCAGTATACTGCGTTTTTAGTCCTTTCATATGAGATCTTGTTTGATGTTTTGTGTTTTCCATTTATTTTGTTTGCTTGATTGTTTATTTTTGACCAATACCAAGAATGAACCTCCAAACAAGAGAGATGTTGAGGGATTTATTGTTGATTTAGGATAGGATTTTGACTCGAGTGTCATAATCAACTCTTTATAACTAGAAGTATCGAAGGTGCAAAGAAAGAAAATGTGCAATTCAATGGGAGTGTAGAAGAACCACTTTTTAAAAATGAGTTAACTTTACATATTTAAAAAAAAATAAAATGGAGCTGTGATTAGGCCTCTAGCTATGTGTAGTATTTGTAAAAATATTAGTATAATACTAATAGAATAAGGTGCCAGAAAGATATTATTATATTTTTTTATACAATTTATTTGCATTCAATGTATAGTTATAGACAGTAATATTTGAGTTTCAGTTTAAATATATATTTTTTATTTAAAATTAAATGTACAACAACATTACTATTGAATAAGTACACAATCTAAGCATACTATTAGGAAGTATGGAAGAAAATATTATTTGGCTATGGATGTGAACTCTAGAAAGCTTTGTGGACATTTAAAAAATTATTTAATATTTTATTTTATTTTTTCAATTTATTTTGATATTGTATCTTAAAACTAGGAAAGCTCAAGTGTCGAAGTGAATGTGATTTGATGATTTTCTGTACAATGGTGATAAAAATTTAATAATTAGAGTAAAATGAATATAAAAATTTTTAATTTAAATATATGATTAGTCTCTTATATGATTTTGAGAATACAAATTTTTTTTGGTTAATTTTATCAAATAGATAGAGAAAAATTCGAGAGACATGTAAAATTTGAATCATATCAAAATTCTTTACTTTTCGCTAATTTATTATTTTTTTTGTATTAATAGTGATCTTTTTTATAGAATTTAAAATTTATAGTTGATCTCATCTATAATTTTTTATTTTTTATTTTTTAATTTTTAAGATTCATGTACCTGATGATAGTGGTGTATGTTATTACTATTAATTTTGTAGGGAGTATTTTTGTCTTTTTATTTTTAGATATTGTATAGTATAGCATTTTGTTATGGAAGAATTAAAAAAAAAATAAAACATGCAATCTTGACTGTTATCATAGTAGATAATAATTCAAATTTTTTATTTTATTTTATTCAAAATTTTAGAAGAGGACATACTACAATAAAAGATAAATTATTAATTTATTACTAATAAAGTAATAAATAGTTTTAAAAAATGTATTAAGTGATTAATTTTTTAATTCTCTGTGTGTACATTTTTTTAATAAATATTGTTTCAATATTGGTATTTTCTTAACAATTATATATGGATTTATTACTTTTGTTAGTTAAAAAAATTTTAATATGTAATTAATTAATAACAATTGTATTTTTATATGAATATAAAAAATATTTGATATACGAATAATATTTTTTCATGTATTTTGTAATTTAATTAATATCATTAATCATTATTCTTCTACTAAAATATTAACATTTTTTAAAATGACATACGATTTATTAAGATATATAATATTATTTGTATTTTATAAGTGTACTTAATAATGTATGTTTAAGAATTTGGAAACTAACCTCAATTATTTAAATTATACTTATAAATTATAAGATATATATTAATAGATAGTTATTAACAAATTTTTATATTGAAATAATATTTGTTCCCAGCAAAGTCCGAGTTTTACACTAGTTAAATAAATGCATAAGTCAATTAGTGATTGACCTACAAAAGAAAAAAAAAAGAATAGAAAGGATTAAAAAATTATAAATGTAATTATTAAATTTCTAAACATAGTGCACTAAGCCTAAAATACCGCTATTGACAACCTATATAAGAATGCGAAACTCTTTTCAACTTCACTCTTCAATTGCACTTCCTACGTTGGGTGTGATTTCTCAATAAGCGGTTCTTGTTTCTCTTAAATTTGGTTTTCTGTGGTACTATTGCTCTTTATTTTCTCCTCTTCTTTCCCAATTGCTGGGTTCTTCTTTCTCTGCTATAACTTTGAATAATGGGAATGGAGTAATGGGCTCAAGGCTCTACTGTGGTCTGTGGGTGAATTTCGGAGGCTCGGTTTAACAAAATTTCTACGGTAGATGTGAGGGGATTTGCTGGTGCTTTTGTAAACTCTGATTGATTAGAATTTTAAAGAATGTATGAATCAACAATGGTGAGTGAAGAATCTTTATTATCTGCACGTTTCGGTAATGGGGATGATTCCCCTCCCTTTTGTTGTTGGTTCTCTTTATAAAGATGTTCCCCCTTCTCTTTCCCCTCCCTCGAAAATCTTTTGTATTTTGGTGCTTAACGTCGGAATCCATTGTAAAGATGGCTTTTTTGTGCAAGAAAGAAAAAGGGTTTGCTTTTTTATTATGTTGTTACTTCTTGATTATCCTGGGAATGAATTGGATTTAGACAAGTTGGTTTTTTGTGATTGAATTACGGACAATTGAGTATTGCCATTTGATAATTCTGGGATGCACTGTTTTCTCTCTTCTGGACTTTGAATTTATTTCAATTCTACCTTGCATAATGTATATGTGAGCCTTTTGGGAAAAGAATTTGTCACAGAGTGATATATGATTGACTTTTATAGCATGACAAATTTAGTTGTAGAATTTTTTTAATTCTTTTGTGATGTTTTTTTATTATGTGGATCATATAACGTCCCTTGAAAAGTTGTGTAATGATTTATTGATGATAAAATTGTCTGATAATGTCCATGATGCTTATGATCCTAGAAAATTGAAATGTGTGGAAGGATAATATAGTTGGTTGTTTCTGTCCAATTATATTGAAACCTAACCATATATGTGGCCCTATAAATTGTGATGAAGGATTTTAGTTCTTATGACCTGATAAAATAATTTTGATGAAGGATTTTAGTCCTTATGACGTGATAGAATTGGATAAGATGATATGCGTGGCCCTATGAAATTGAATTGTGGCAAAGTATCTTAGTCCTTATGACTCAAAAAAATCGGATACAATAATTTGTGGTCCTATGAAATTGAATTGTGATGAAGGATCATAGTCCCTATGACCCAAAAAACTCAGATATAATGATGCGTGGCCCTATGAAATTGAATTGTGGCAAAGGATCTTAGTCGCTATGGCCCGACCCGAAAATATTGGATACAATGATGTGTGGTCCTATAAAATTGAATTGTGGTGAAGGATCTTAGTCCCTATGACCTGAGTATATTGGATATGATGATATGATTGACCCTTATGTTGCAAAATGATATTGAAGTTTGATAGTAAACCCTATGACCTTAAAATTTGGTGAAGGATTTCTGGCTCCAAATGTGGTGAATGATCCCTTGTGTCCAAAATACTATTTTTTTTTCTCTCTGATGTTTCTTCTTCATGCTTTGAAATTTATCAGAAAGAGTGAACAGTAAAATCTGATTTTTCTTACTGCAAGTAACTTTGCACAAGCTGTTCAAGCGTTGAAAGATGAGATAATTATTTTGTCGGAAATGTTAGACAAACAAAAAATAATTGAGTGACTGAATTCATTGTCAATTTGTGTTTTACAAAATTATGTGCAAATTGTTGCTTTTATGGAATATATTCATGTCCAAAAAAGAAAAAGGTTTGCTTTCGATTATTGGTGTTAAATTTTTATTATCTTGGGGATGAGTTAGTTTTGGAAAGGTTAGTTTTTCTTCATTTCCCCATCTATTTTTCTATTATTAAGGACAGTTAAGTTTTGCCTTTTGATAGTTCTAGGGATGGACTGTTTTCTCTATTATTTTTATGGACTGTTTTCTCTATTATTTTTATGATTTGGATGTGACATATATGACCCTATGATGAAGGATCTAGTCCTTATGACCCGATAAAATTGGAATGATGATATATGTAGCCCTGCGAGATTGGATTGTGGCGAAGGATTTTAGTTCATACATGATTATATATGTGGCCTTATGAAGTTGAATTGTGATGAAGGATCTTAGTCCATATGAGCCGATAAAATCTAATACAATGATGTGTGGCCCTACGAAATGAAATTATGATGAAGGGTCCCTATGACCCAAAAAAATCGAATATGATAAAGTTTGATTGTATATGTTATTTGGCTTGTTTGACCCATGAACATTGAAGTTTGATGGTTTAATTGACCTTATGACGTTGAAATATGGTGAAGGATCGTTTGGCCCTAATGTGGTTGAAATGCGGTGAGGGATCTCTTGGCTCCAGAATAGAGTTTTCTTTCTCTGATGTGTTCTTGTTCATGTTTTGAAATTTATTAGAATATTGAACCGTGAAATCTGGCTTTTCTCACTACAAGTAACTTTGCATATATAAGCTGCTCAAGAATTGAAAGATGTTATATATAAACAAAAAATAATTGAGTGATTGAATTCATTATCTATTTGTGATGGACTTTTACAGCATGGCAACTTAGTTGCTGAGTCATTTCAATTCTTTTATTGATGTTTTTTCTGTTCACTTACGAGTACATCAAATTAAAATTTTGTCCGTTGAAAATAATTGTGCAATGATTTGTTTTGATGGTAAAATTGTGAGATCATGTTCATTATTCTTGTGAGCCTAGACAAATAAAATGGGTGGAAGAGTAATATGTTTGTCCTATATGATTGCAAAATCAAATTGTGGCAATGTATGATATATCTGGCTTTTTCTATCCAACAATATTGAGACATAATAATATATGTGGCCTTGTGAAATTGAATTGTGATGAAGGATATTAGTCCCTATGAGTCTATAAAATTGGATATGATGGTATGCTTGACACTTACTTTGTGAAATGATGTCATCTGTTATTTTTTACTCTAAAATATTGAAGTTTGATGGTATAGTTGATTATATGAAGTTGAAATGGTGAAGGATCTCCTGGTTCCACAATAGAGTTTTCTTTCTCTATTAGCACAATATGAAATTTATCAAATCTGGTTTTTCTCATGCTTGAAATGTATTCGCACTAGAATCTGGTTTTTCTCAGGCATATATAGGCTGTTACTTGCTTCGAGAATTGAAAGATGTCATAGATATGAGTGATTGAATTCATTGTCAATTTGTGTTGCACAAAAAAAAGTATAGAACACATACTCTTTGAATTTGTCATTTTGAGATTCTTCATCAATCTCAACTCAAGGGAGATGCGAGTTGGTGGAATACATGTTCACTGCAAGAAATTGTGAGACGTCCCATGGGATGATCATACCACCTCCCATGAGATGATCATATCCAAACTCTTCCTCAACTTCACTTAACTCATAGAATGAAGCTTGGTTCAAATATGAAAGGGAATCATATAACGCTTTTGATTATCTCCGACATACACTGCAAGATAACCCTTTGTTCTTGTACTGATTTTGAAATTGCTTGCTTAGCTGAGAAAGATGCCTTTCCCCCATTTTTCTTCTGTATGTAGGGAATGGAAAGAGCAAGGGAAGGCTCTAGTGCTTAAGAAGGTGTTCAAGTATTGATCTTCAGATTGCCAGGGAGTTGTGTTGTGTTGTTTCTGAAGGCAAGAGAAATGATTGTTGAAGGGGGATAAAAGATGGGGTCATGCATATGAAATCATGTGATGCTGTTTTAGAGTCTTAAACAATGGCCAATAATAGATCATAGCCTCCTACATGTTAAGGTGTAACAGCCAACTAGTATATATCTTTGAGATGAACTATTATGAAGTTGAAAGCTATAGATAAATGGACTTAAGAGGCATCTATGCAAACTAAGTCTAATGTTGCATCATGTTTCTCATAGTTTGAGAAGTTCAACATTATGTTGCCTTTGAAAGGTAAAGTTTATGTAAATACTTTGTTTAACAAACCCATAGAGAAGGTCCTGAATCTTGATCATCATTTATTGATTTCATTATCAGCACCTAAGACACATGTGAGATGTTACTTGTGATATATAGTACATTGCAAGAGCAAAAACTAGGTTTTACTTGTGCATTAATAAAGATTTCTATCAATACCATGTGATTTCTTGTGATCCTTTGTACATATTACGGTAGACCCCATTTTATCAAATATTATTTCTCAAGGAAGCCCTTAGTAACTATATGCAGTATATGTAGTCAAACAATAAGGAAGAATTCAGTTATGATAATCCAAATGGAGGTCTCACAATTCCATGCAGTGAGGATGCATTTCTAAACTTCAGTTCTCAATTTCCCCTTGGAGCTCAATTTTTGTAAGAGAGAGCCATTCATTCACTCATCAGTATATCATTTGAACGAGTTAAATTCATTAGAAAATTAAATATAACAATTGCAACAAGTGTACTAATTATTTTGTTAGATTGATGATCTATATTCACTTGTTCATTATATCATTTGAACGAGTTAAATTCATTAGAGAATTGAATTTAACAATAGCAACAAGTGTTTTAAGTTGCAACAGTATCATTCCAGAAGTTCATAACTACTTTTTCATTTAGAAAAAACCTGTACAATTCCATAAGATTGAAAGCAAGATGGAAAGTCTCCACAAGACAAAGAATGAAGTGCCTTCTGTACAAATATCTCTTAACTAATTTATCTTCAAACTAATAGTATGATCTACATCTCATTCAAGCGAGAATCAATGTTTAGAAACTCATCCTCACTACACAGAATTGTGAGACCACCCATTGGATGATCGTATCCATATTCTTCAACTTGACTCAACAATTCTTGAAATAAAGGTTGGTTCAAGTATGACATTGGAATACAAACCGCCTCATGTTGTCTCCAACATAGACTGCAAGGTAGCCTTTTGGTACTTCAAGCACCTTGGAAATTGTTTTTGCTGCCCTTCTAATACTTGGAATGCGCAAACCCATACTGTGTATTGATTTTTCAAAGAACTTATATGAGAAATAAGTATTTCAGTTAGGATACTTGAGGATGCAAATGACTTCTGTTGCTATAGACCTCAAGAAATTTGGTATATATGGATGCTAAGGGGAAGTAAGGAACCTTTAAATCAATTTTCAACTGAAATTATTTTTGAGGAGTGATAAGGGATCACATGGCATTGTCTTGGAGGTGTTTCTATGGATTGCTAAGTTGAAAAGGATTGCGTACCCTATTTTGATACAGTGGCTAACAAATTAACCTCTTGAAAGAAAAGACATGCACATCATAGGCGACACCAAAAATATGTCCATGCATTAAAACATACTTGATCTATTAGTAGATATGCTTTAGACATCACACATTCTCTTTTTCTTTTCTTTTTCTTTTTCTCTTCCTTAGGTGAGTGCTCTTTGCTCGTTTCACACACATGTATATTTTTATTTTTTTATTTTTTTGTGGTTTTTGTTCGTTTCGCATATATGCGTGTTCTTTGCTCGTTTTGCACGTGTGTTTTTTTTGTGTTTTTTGCTCGTTTGGCGCGTGTGTGCGTGTGTAATTTTTGTGTGTTTTGTTAGTTTCACACGTGTGTGTTTTTCTATGTGCTTTTCTATGTGTTTTTCGCTTTTTCACATGTGTGCATATTTTTTGCTCGTTCCGCGCGTGTGCGTGTTTTTTTTGTGTTTTTCACTCGTTTTGCTTGTGTGAGTGGTTTTCACTCGTTTTGCACGTGTGTGTTTTTTTATTTATTTTCTTTTGTGTTTTTTGCTCGTTCTGCATGGGTGTGTTTTTCTTTGTACTTTTTAGCTCTTTTCGCATGTGTTTTTTTTCGCTCATTTTGCATGTGTGTATGTTTTTTGCTCGTTTTTCATGTGTGTTTGGTTTTTTTATTTATTTTGTGTTTTTTGCTCGTTTCACACGTGTATTTTTTTCTGTTTTTCGCTCGATTCGCACGTGTCTGTGTTTTTTTATATTTTATTTTTTTGTTTTTCACTCATTTCGTACATGTGTGTATGTGTCTGTGTTTTTTTTGTGATTTTCGCTCGTTTCGCATGTGTGCATGTTTTTCGCTCGTAAGTGTGTTTGTTGCTTGTTTCGCACATGTGTGTGTTTTTTTATTTTGTATTTTTTGTCCTTTTCACTCGTTTCGCACGTGTCGTATTTTTCGCTCGTTTCACACGTGTCCGTATTTTTCGCTCGTTTCGTACGTGTTTTTCTTTGTGTTTTTCACTCTTTTCGAAAGTGTGCGTATTTTTTGCTCGACTCGGGCGTGTGTATTTTTTGCTCGTTTTGCACGTGTGTGTTTTTTTGTGTTTTTTACTCGTTTTGCATGTGTGTGCTTTTTTATTTATTTTTTTGTTTTCGCTCGTTTTGCATGTGTATGTTTTTTTGTATTTTTCGCTCGTTCTACACATGTGTGTTTTTCGCTTGTTTCGTACATGTGTGTTTTTTTATTTTATTATATTTTTTGTATTTTTCGCTCGTTTTGCACATACTAATTTTTTCGCTCATTTCGCACGTGTGTTTTTCGCTCGTTTCGCACATGTGGGTGTTTTTTTATCATTTTGCACGTGTTTTTTATTTTTTGTTTTTTTGCTCGTTTCGCATGTATGCGTATTTTTGCTCGTTTTGCACGTGTGCGTGTTTTTCACTTGTTTTGCACGCGTGTGTTGTTTTTTTGTGTTTTTTCGTCGTTTCGTCCGCGGGTGTTTTTTTATTTTATTGTGTTTTTTTCGCTCGTTTCGCACATGCGCGTTTTTTCCCTCGTTTTACACGTCTGTGTGTTTTTTGCTCATTTGGCACGTGTGTGTATTTTTCATTCTTTTTTCACGTGTGCGTGTTTTTTGTTCGTTTCGCACATGTGAAGGTTTTTCGCTCGTTTCTCACGTTTGTGTTTTTTTATTTATTTTGTGTTTTTCGCTCGTTTCGCACGTATGCATGTGTTTTTTTCTGTTTTTCGCTTGTTTCGCACGTGTGTTTTTTTATTTTTCGTGTTTTTTGCTCGTTTCGCATGTGTGTGTTTTTTGGTGTTTTTTGCTCGTTTCGCACGTGTGTTTTTCTTTGTGCTTTTTCTCTCTTTTCGCACGTGTGTGTTTTTCGCTCGTTTCACACGTGTGTGTGTGTGTGTGTGTGTGTTTGTTTGTTTTGTTTTTTACTCGTTTTGCACACAGGATCATTTTTTGCTCGTTTCGCACGTGTGTCTGCTTTTTTGTATTTTTCTGTCGCTTTGCACGTGTGTGGATTTTTCGCTAGTTTTGCACGTGTGTTTGTTTTTTTATTTTATTATTATTATTTGTGTTTTTCGCTCATTTCGCACGTATGCATGTTTTTCACTTGTTTCCACGTGTGTGTTTTTGTTCGTTTCGCACATGTGGGTGTTTTGTATCGTTTTGCATGTGTTTTTTTATTTATTTTTTTGTGTTTTTCCCTGGTTTCGCACGTGTGCGTGTTTCTCGCTCGTTTCCCACGTGTGTGTTTGTGTGTGTGTGTGTGTTTTTTTATGTTTTTCGCTCATTTCGGACATGTGTGTTTGTCGCTCGTTTCGTACATGTGTATGTGCGTTTTTCTTTATGCTTTTTCGCACGTGTTCGTATTTTTCGCTCGTTTTGCACGTGTGCGTGTTTTTCGCTCGTTTCTCACATGTATGTTTTATTTATTTATTTTTTTGTTTTTTGCTCGTTTCGCACGTGTGTGTTTTTTATATTTTATTTTTTGTGTTTTTCGTTGGTTTCGCACGGGTCCTTATTTTTCGCTCATTTTGCACGTGAGTGTGCTTTTTTTTTGTTTTTCGCTTGTTTCGCATGTGTTCGTGTTTTTCGTTCGTTTCGCACGTGTGTATATTTTTCGCTCATTTCGCATGTTTGTGTGTTTTTCGCTCTTTTTGCACGTCTGCGTATTTTTGCTCGTTTCGTGCGTGTGTAAGTGTTTTGCACGTTTCGCACGAGTGTATGTTTTTTTTGTGTTATTTACTCGTTTTGTTCTTGTGACTATTTTTCACCCGTTTCGCACGTGTGTTCTTTTATTTATTTTTTGTGTTTTTTGCTCCTTCCGCACCTGTTTTTTTTTTGTATTTTTTTCTCATTTTGCACGTGTGTGTGGTTTTTATTTTATTATTATTTTTTTTATTTTTCGCTCGTTTCGCACGTATGCATATTTTTCGCTCATTTCACACGTGTGTTTTTTTATTTTTTGTGTCTTTCACTTGTTTAGCCCGCGTGTGTATTTTTTTTGTTTTTCGCTCGTTTTTCACATGTGGGTGATTTTCGCTCGTTTTGCACGCGTGTATGTGTTTTTTATTATTTTTTTGTGTTTTTCATTTGTTTAGCACGTGTGTGTGTCTGTGTTTTTCTTGTGTTTTTCGCTAGTTTCACACGCGTGTTTTTCGCTTATTTTGCACATATGTGCTTTTTTTTGTGTTAATCGCTCGTTTCACGCGTGTGAGTGGTTTTCGCTCTTTTCGAACGTGTTTGTTATTCTACTTATTTTTGTTATGTTTTTCGTTCGTTTTGCACGGGTGTATTTTTTTGTATTTTTTTCTCGTTTTGCACGTGTGTGTTTTTCAATTGTTTCGCATTTGTGTCTTTTTTATTTTTTAAATTTTTTGGTGTTTTTACTCGTTTCGCACGTATGCGTGTTTTTCGCTAGTTTCGCACGTGTGTGTTTTTATATCGTTTCGCACGTGTGTGTGTGTGTGTGTGTTTTCTTTGTGTTTTTATTCTTTTCGCACGAGTGTGTGTTTTTCGATCGTTTCACATGTGTGCATATTTTTTACTCGTTTTGCACGTGTGTCTGTGTTTTTTCTGTGTTTTTCGTTCATTTCACGCGTGTGAGTGTTTTTCGCTCTTTTTGTACGGGTGTGTTTTTTTGTGTTATGTTTTTCGCTCGTTTCGCACGTGTGTATGTGTTTTTTTGTATTTTTTCTCGTTTCACACGTGTGTGTTTTTCACTCGTTCTGCATGTATGTGTGTGTGTTTTTTTATCATTTATTTTATTTGTGTTTTTTGCTTGTTTTGCACGTATGCGTGTTTTTCGCTCGTTTTGCACATGTGTTTGTTTTTTACCGTTTCGCACGTGTGTGTTTTTTTCTATTTTTTATTTTTTGCCGGTTTCGCACACGTGAGTGTTTTTCACTCGTTTTGCACGCGTGTGTGTTTGTGTTTTTTCATTTTTGTGTTTTTCGTTTGTTTCGCATGTGTGTGCGTTTTTTTGTGTTTCTCACTCGTTTCAGACTTGTGTGTTTGTATATTTAATTATTTTTTGTGTTTTCTACTCATTTTGCACGAGTGTGTGTTTTTCTTGCATTTTTCGCTTGTTTCGCACGTGTGTGTTTTTTGCTCGTTTCGCACGTATGAGTGTTTTTCGCTCGTTTTGCACATATGTGCTTTTCGATCGTTTCGCATGTGTGACTTCTTTTATTTTTTATTTTTTTTGTGTTTTTCACTCGTTTCACACGTATGCGTATTTTTCGCTCGTTTCGCACATGTGTATGTTTTTTACCGTTTTGCACGTGTTTTTTTATTTTTTATTTTTTTCGCTGGTTTCGCAGACATGCGTGTTTTTCGCTCGTTTCACACGTGTGTGTGTTTTTTCATTTTTGTGTTTTTCGTTTGTTTCGCACGTGTGTGCATTTTTTTGTGGTTTTGCTCATTTTGTCCGTGTGCGTGTTTTTCGCTCGTTTCAGACTTGTGTGCTTCTTTTTTTGTGTTTTTCATCTCGTTTCATACGTGTGTGTTTTTCTTGCGTTTTTTTGCTCAATTCGCACGTTTGTGTGTTTTTCACTCATTTGGCATGTGTTTTTGTTTTTCGATCGTTTCGCACGTGTGCGTGTTTTTCGCTCGTTTCGCAAGGGTCCGTGTTTTTCGCTCGTTTTGCACGTGTGTTTGTTTTTTATAGTTTCGCACGTGTGTGTTTTTTTATTCTTTTTGCTGGTTTCGCACACATGAGTGTTTTTCGCTCGTTTCGCACGCATGTGTGTTTGTATTTTTCCATTTTTGTGTTTTTCGTTTGTTTTGCATGCGTGTGCCTTTTTTGTGTTTTTCGCTCATTTTGCCCATGTGCGTGTTTTTCGCTCATTTCAGACTTGTGTGTTTATTTATTTTATTATTTTTTTGTATTTTCGCTCGTTTCACACAAGTGTGAATGTTTTTCTTGCGTTTTTCACTTGTTTCACACGTGTGTTTTTGCTAGTTTTGCACGTATGAGTGTTTTTTGCTCGTTTCACACGTGTGTGTTTTTTATCGTTTTGCACGTGTGTGTGTGTTTTTTCTCTATGTTTTTTGCTCTTTTTGCACATGTGCGTGTTTTTCGCTCATTTCGCACGTATATGTGTTTTTTGCTTGTTTCAGGCGTGTGAGTGTTTTTCGCTCATTTCGCACGTATGTGTTTTATTTATTTATTTTTGTTATGTTTTTTGCTCGTTTCGCATGTGTGTATTTTTTGATCGTTTCGCATGTATGTCTTCTTTTATTTTTTATTTTTTTGTCTTTTTCGCTCGGTTCACATGTATGCGTGTTTTTTTTCTTTTCGCACGTGTGTGTTTTTCGCTCGTTTTGCACGTTGCGTGATTTTCACTTGTTTTGCACGTGTGTCTGTGTTTTTCACTCATTTCGCGCGTGGAACTGTTTTTTGCTCATTTCGCACGTGTATTTTTTTATTTATTTTTGTTATGTTTTTCGCTCATGTCACGTGTGTGTATGTGTTTTTTTTTTGTATTTTTTGCTCCTTTTACACTTGTGTGTGTTGTTCACTCGTTCTGCAGGTGTGTGTGTTTTTTTTATTTTTTACTTTTTTGTAGTTTTTCGCTCGTTTTGCACGTATGTGTGTTTTTCGCTCATTTGGCACATGTGTTTTTTACCGTTTCGCATGTGCATGTGCGTGTGTGTGTTTTTTGCTGGTGTCACACACGTGCGTATTTTTCACTCGTTTTGTACGCATGCGTGTGTGTGTTTTTTCATTTTTGTGTTTTTCGATTGTTTCGCACGTGTGTGCGTTTTTTTTTTGTGTGTTTTCCGCTCATTTCGCCCGTGTGCGTGTTTTTCGCTCGTTTCAGACTTGTGTTTGTTTATTTATCTATTTTTTTGTGATTTTCGCTCGTGTGTGTGTTTTTTCGCTCGTTTCGCACATGTGTATATGTTTGTTTTTTTTGTGTTTTTCGCTCGTTTCGCACGTGTGTATCTGTTTTTATTTTATTTTATTTTATTTTGTGTTTTTTGCTCATTTCGCATGCATGCGTGTTTTTCGCTCATTTGGCACGTGTGTTTGTTTTTCGATCGTTTCGCACATGTGCGTGTTTTTTACTCGTTTCGCAAGGGGGCGTATTTTTCGCTCATTTCGCATGTGTGCGTGTTTTTCGCTCGTTTCGCACGTATGTGTTTTTCGCTTGTTTTGCACGTGTTTGTGGTTTTTTGGTTTTTTCGCTCGTTTCGCACCTGTATGTGTGTGTGTTTTTTATGTATTTTTAGTACATGTGTATGTTTTTCGCTTGTTTTGCACGTGTGTGTGTGTTTTTTTATGTGTTTTTCGCTCGTTTCGCATGTGTGCGTGTTTTTCGCTAGTTTCGTACGTATTTATATTTTTTGCTCGTTTCGCACGTGTGTGTGTTTTTCGCTCATTTTGCACGTATGGTTTTTTTATTTATTTTTGTTATGTTTTTTGCTCGTTTCGCATGTGTGCATGTGTTTTTTTGTATTTTTCGCTCGTTTCTCACGCGTATGTGTTTTTTGCTCGTTTTGCATGTGTGTGTTTTTTTTATTTTTTTATTTTTTCGCTCGTTTCGCATATGTATTTGTTTTTTTACCATTTATCACGTGTGTCTTTTTTTTAATTTTTTTGTTTTTCGCTGTCTTCGCACATGTGCATGTGTTTCGCTGCTCGTTTCGCACGCGCGTGTGTGTTTTTCGCTTGTTTCGCAAGTGTGCGTGTTTCTCGCTCCTGTCGCACGAGTGCGTGTTTTCGCTTGTTTCACACGGGGTGCGTGTTTTTCGCTCGTTTTACACGAGTGTGTGTTTTTCGCTCGTGTTGCATGTGTCTGTGTTTTTTTGTGATTTTTACTCTTTTTGCACGTGTGTGTGTTTTCCGTTCGTTTTGCACATTTGTGTTTTTCGCTTGTTTTGCACGTGTGTGAGTTTTTCGCTTGTTTCTCACGTGTAAGTTTGTTTTTTTATTTTTTACTTTGTGTTTTTCGCTCGTTTGGCTTGCGTGTGTTTGTGTTTTTATGTGTTTTTCGTCCATTTCACATATGTGCATATTTTTCACTCGTTTCGTATGTATTGGTGTTTTTTGCTCGTTTCACACGTATGTGTATTTTTCGCGCATTTTGCACGTGTGTTTTTTTATTTATTTTTGTTATTTTTTTCTTTCTTTTTGCACATGTGTATTT
Organism: Arachis hypogaea; assembly: GCF_003086295.3. NCBI lineage: Eukaryota > Viridiplantae > Streptophyta > Magnoliopsida > Fabales > Fabaceae > Arachis > Arachis hypogaea. Next base: position 46,146,279 of record NC_092037.1, on the reverse strand, counting down.
GTTTTTTTGTATTTTTCGCTCGTTTCGGGTGTGTGAGTGTTTTTCGCTCATTTCGCACGTGTGTATTTTTTTATTTATTTTTGTTATGTTATTCCCTCGTTTCGAACATGTGTATGTATTTTACCGTTTGGCACGTGTTTTTTTATTTTTTATTTTTTCGCTGCTTTCGCAGACATGCATGTTTTTCGCTCGTTTCGCTCGCGCATGTGTTTTTTTATTTTTGTGATTTTCGTTTGGTTCGCACGTGTGTGCATTTTTTTGTGTTTTTGCTCATTTCTTCCGTGTGCGTGTTTTTCACTCGTTTCAGACTTGTGTGTTTGTTTATTTTTTTTGTGTTTTTCGTCTCGTTTCACACGTGTGTGTTTTTGTTGCATTTTTCGCTCATTTCGCACGTATGCGTGTTTTTCGCTCATTTGGCACGTGTGTTTGTTTTTCGATCGTTCGCACGTGTGCATGTTTTTTGCTCGTTTCGCAAGGGTGCATGTCTTTTGTTCATTTCGCACGTGTAAATGTTTTTCGTTCGTTTTGAACGTATGTGTTTTTCGCTTATTTCGCACGTGTTTGTGGTTTTTTGGTGTTTTTCGCTCGTTTCACACGTGTATGTGTGTGTCTTTGTGTTTTTTAGTACAGTGTGTGTTTTTCGCTTGTTTTGCACGTGTGTGTGTGTTGGTTTTTTATGTGTTCTTTGCCCGTTTGCGTGTTTTTCGCTTGTTTCTTACGTATTTGTGTTTTTCGCTCGTTTCGTACGTGTGTGTTTTTCGCTCATTTTGCACGTATGTTTTTTATTTATTTTTGTTATGTTTTTTGCTCGTTTCGCATGTGTGCATGTGTTTTTCTGTATTTTTTGCTCGTTTCTCACGCGTGTGTGTTTTTCGCTCGTTTTGCATGTGTGTATGTGTGTTTGTTTTATTTTTTTCTTTTTTCGCTCGTTTTGCACGTGTGTTTTTTTTTTTACCATTTAGCACGTGTGTGTTTTTTTAAAATTTTTTTTGTTTTTCGCTATCTTCGCACATGTGCATGTGTTTTGCTGCTCGTTTCGCACGTGTGTATGTATTTTTTTGTATTTTTCGCTTGTTTTGGGCGTGTGAATGTTTTTCGCTCATTTCGCACGTGTGTATTTTTTATTTATTTTTGTTATGTTATTCCCTCGTTTCGCACATGTGTATGTTTTTTACCGCTTCGCACGTTTTTTTATTTTGTATTTTTTCGCTGGTTTCGCCTACATGCGTGTTTTTCGCTCGTTTCGCACGCGTGTGTGTGTTTTCATTTTTGTGTTTTTCGTTTGTTTCGCACGTGTGTGCGATTTTTTGTGTTTTTGCTCATTTCGCCCGTGTGCGTGTTTTTCGTTTGTTTCAGACTTGTGTGTTTGTTTATTTATTTTTTTTGTTTTTCGTCTCGTTTCACACGTGTGAGTTTTTGTTGCGTTTTTTTCTCATTTAGAACGTATGCGTGTTTTTCGCTCATTTGGCACGTGTGTTTGTTTTTCGATCGTTTCGCACGTGTGCGTGTTTTTCGCACGTGTGCGGGTTTTTCGCTCGTTTCGCACGTATATGTTTGTTTATTTATTTTTTTATTTTGTGTTTTTCCCTCATTTCGCACGTGTGTTTTTTTGTTTTTTCGCAAGTTTCACACGTGTGAGTTTTTTTATTTTTTATTTTTCTTGTGTTTTTCGCTCGTTTCGCACGCGTGTGTTTTTTTTTTGTTTTTGCGCTCGTTTCGTAAGTGTGCGTATTTTTTGCTCGTGTCGCACGAATGTGTTTTTCTTTGTGCTTTTTCACTTTTTGCACGTGTTCGTGTTTTTCGTTCGTTTCGCACGTGTGTGTTTTTTTATTTCTTTATGTTTTTCGCTTGTTTCGCATGTCTGTGCGTTTTTTGTATTTTTCGGTCGCTTTGCACGTGTGTGTGTTTTTCGCTTGTTTCGCACGTGTGTGTTTTTTATTTTATTATTTTTTTTGTTTTTTCGCTCATTTCGCACGTATGCGTGTTTTTTGCTCATTTCGCACGTGTGTGTTTTTCGTTCGTTTCGCACATGTGGGTGTTTTGCATCGTTTCGCATGTGTTTTTTTATTTTTTTTTGTGATTTTCGCTGGTTTCGCACGTGTGCGTATTTTTCGCTCGTTTCTTAAGTGTGTGTGTGTGTGTGTGTTTGTTTTTTTTTTTGTGTTTTTCGCTCATTTCGGACATATGTATTTTTCGCTTGTTTCGCACATGTGAATGTGTGCTTTTTCGCTCTTTTCGCACGTGTTCGTGTTTTTTGCTTGTTTTGCACGTGTGCGTGTTTTTCGCTCTTTTCTCACGTGTGTTTGATTTATTTATATATTTATTTGTATTTTCACTCGTTTCGCACGCGTGCGTGTTTTTCGCTTGTTTTGCACGCGTGTGTTGTTTTTTGTGTTTTTCGCTCGTTTCATCTGCGGTTTTTTTATTTTATTGTATTTTTTCACTCGTTTTGCACATGCGCGTTTTTTCCCTCGTTTTACACGTGTGTGTGTTTTTTGCTCATTTCGCACGTGTGTGTATTTGTCGTTCTTTTTTCACGTGTGCGTGTTTTTTTCGTTTCGCACGTGTGCGGGTTTTTCGCTCGTTTCTCACGTTTGTATTTTTTTATTATTTTTTGTGTTTTTCGCTCGTTTCGCACGTATGTATGTGTTTTTTCTATTTTTCGCTTGTTTCGCACGTGTGTGTTTTTTTTCCTTGTATTTTTTGCTCGTTTCGCACATGTGTGTTTTTTGGTGTTTTTACTCGTTTCGCGCGTGTGTTTTTCTTTGTGCTTTTTCTCTCTTTTCGCACGTGTGTGTGTTTTTCGCTCGTTTCACACGTGTGTGTGTGTGTGTGTTTGTTTTGTTTTTTACTCGTTTTGCACACAGGAGCATTTTTCGCTCGTTCCGCACGTGTGTCTGCTTTTTGGTATTTTTCTGTCACTTTGCACGTGTGTGGGTTTTTCGCTAGTTTTGCACGTGTGTTTGTTTTTTTATTTTATTATTATTATTTGTGTTTTTCGCTCATTTCACACGTATGCATGCTTTTCGCTTGTTTCCACGTGTGTGTTTTTTGTTCGTTTCGCACATGTGGGTGTTTTGTATCGTTTTGCATGTGTTTTTTTATTTATTTTTTGTGTTTTTCGCTGGTTTCACACGTGTGCGTGTTTCTCGCTCGTTTCCCACGTGTGTGTTTGTGTTTGTGTGTGTTTTTTTGTGTTTTTCACTCATTTCGGACATGTGTGTTTGTCGCTCGTTTCGCACATGTGTATGTGCGTTTTTCTTTATGCTTTTTCGCACGTGTTCGTGTTTTTCGCTCGTTTTGCACGTGTGCATGTTTTTCGCTCGTTTCTCACATGTGTGTTTGATTTATTTATTTTTTTGTTTTTCGCTCGTTTCGCACGTGTGTGTTTTTTATATTTTATTTTTCGTGTTTTTTGCTGGTTTCGCACGTGTGATTGCTTTTCGCTCATTTTGCACGTGAGTGTGTTTTTTTTTTGTTTTTCGCTTGTTTCGCATATGTTCGTGTTTTTCGCTCGTTTCGCACGTGTATGTATTTTTCGCTCATTTCGCATGTGTCTGTATTTTTCGCTCTTTTCGCACGTCTGCATATTTTAGCTCGTTTCACGCGTGTGTAAGTGTTTTGCACGTTTCGCACGAGTGTATGTTTTTTTGTGTTATTTACTTGTTTTGTTCTTGTGACTATTTTTCACCCGTTTCACACGTGTGTTCTTTTATTTATTTTTTGTGTTTTCTGCTCCTTCCGCACGTGTTTTTTTATTTTTCGCTCGTTTTGCACGTGTGTGTTTTTTATTTTATTATTATTTTTTGTATTTTTCGCTCGTTTCGCACGTATGCATGTTTTTCGCTCATTTCACACGTCTGTTTTTTATTTTTTGTGTCTTTCACTCGTTTAGGACGCGTGTGTTTTTTTTGTTTTTCGCTCATTTTTCACGTGTGGGTGATTTTCGCTCGTTTTGCACGCGTGTATGTGTTTTTTTATTATTATTTTGTGTTTTTCATTCGTTTAGCATGTGTATGTGTCTGTGTTTTTTTTATGTTTTTCGCTAGTTTCACACGCGTGTGTTTTTCGCTTATTTTGCATGTGTGTGCTTTTTTTGTGTTATTCACTCATTTCGCGCGTGTGAGTGGTTTTTGCTCTTTTCAAACGTGTTTGTTATTCTACTTATTTTTGTTATGTTTTTCGTTCGTTTTGCACGGGTGTATTTTTTTGTATTTTTTGCTCGTTTTGCACGTGTGTGTTTTTCAATTATTTCGCATTTGTGTCTTTTTTTATTTTTAAATTTTTTGGTGTTTTTTACTCGTTTCGCACGTATGCGTGTTTTTCGCTCGTTTCACATATGTGTGTGTTTTTTATCGTTTCGCACATGTGTGTGTGTTTTTTTTCTCTGTGTTTTTATTCTTTTCGCACGAGTGTGTTTTTCGATCGTTTCACACGTGTGCGTATTTTTTACTCGTTTTGCACGTGTGTCTGTGTTTTTTTGTCTTTTTCGCTCATTTCATGCGTGTGAGTGTTTTTCACTTATTTTTTACAGGTGTGTCTTTTGTGTTATGTTTTTCGCTCGTTTCGCACGTGTGTATGTGTTTTTTTTTGTATTTTTATTCGTTTCACACGTGTGTTTTTCGCTCGTTCTGCATGTATATGTGTGTGTTTTTTTATCATTTATTTTTTTTGTGTTTTTCGCTTGTTTTGCACGTATGCGTGTTTTTTTGCTCGTTTTGCACGTGTGTTTATTTTTTACCGTTTCGCACGTGTGTATTTTTTTCTATTTTTTATTTTTTGCTGGTTTCACACACGTTAGTGTTTTTCGCTCGTTTTGCATGCGTGTGTGTTTGTGTTTTTCATTTTTGTGTTTTCGTTTGTTTCGCATGTGTGTGCATTTTTTTGTGTTTTTCGCTCGTTTCAGACTTGTGTGTTTGTTTATTTAATTATTTTTTGTGTTTTTCACTCGTTTCACACGAGTGTGTGTGTTGCTTGCATTTTTCGCTTGTTTCGCACGTGTGTGTTTTTTGCTCGTTTTGCACGTATGAGTGTTTTTCGCTCGTTTCGCACGTATGCATGTTTTTCACTCGTTTCGCACATGTGTATGTTTTTTACCGTTTCGCACGTGTTTTTTATTTTTTATTTTTTCCCTGGTTTCACAGGCATGCGTGTTTTTTACTCGTTTCGCACGTGTGTGTGTTTTTTCATTTTTGTGTTTTTTGTTTGTTTCGCACGTGTGTGTGTTTTTTTGTGTTTTTGCTCATTTCGTCCGTGTGCGTGTTTTTTGCTCATTTCAGACTTGTGTGCTTGTTTATTATTTTTTTGTGTTTTTCGTCTCGTTTCACACATGTGTGTTTTTCTTGCGTTTTTTGCTCATTTCGCACGTATGTGTGTTTTTCGCTCATTTGGCACGTGTGTTTGTTTTTCGATCATTTCACACGTGTGCGTATTTTTCGCTCGTTTCGCAAGGGTTCGTGTTTTTCGCCCGTTTCGCACGTGTGCGTGTTTATCGCTCGTTTTGCACGTGTGTTTGTTTTTTTACAGTTTCGCACATGTGCGTGTTTTTTGCTGGTTTCACACACGTGAGTGTTTTTCGCTCGTTTCGCACGCATGTGTGTTTGTATTTTTTCATTTTTGTGTTTTTCGTTTGTTTTGCATGTGTGTGCGTTTTTTTGTGTTTTTCGCTCATTTTGTCCATGTGCGTGTTTTTCGCTCGTTTCAAACTTGTGGGTTTGTTTATTTAATTATTTTTTTGTATTTTTCGCTCATTTCACTCGAGTGTGAGTGTTTTTCTTGCGTTTTTTGCTTGTTTCACACGTGTGTTTTTGCTCGTTTCGCACGTATGAGTGTTTTTCGCTCGTTTCGCACATGTGTGTATTTTTTATCGTTTTGCACGTGTGTGTGTGTGTGTTTTTTCTCTGTGTTTTTTGCTCTTTTTGCACATGTGCGTATTTTTCGCTCATTTCGCACGTATATGTATTTTTTGCTTGTTTCAGGCGTGTGAGTGTTTTTCACTCATTTCGCACGTGTGTGTTTTATTTATTTATTTTTGTTATGTTTTTCGCTCGTTTCGCACGTGTGTATTTTTCGATCGTTTCGCATGTATATCTTCTTTTATTTTTTATTTTTTGTCTTTTTCGCTCGGTTCACACGTATGCGTATTTTTCGCTCGTTTCGCACATGTGTATGTTTTTTTTATCGTTTTGCATGTGTGTTTGTGTGTTTTTTTCTCAGTGTTTTTTCTCTTTTTGCACGTGTGTGTTTTTTGCTCGTTTTGCATGTGTGCGTGTTTTTCACTCGTTTTGCACGTGTGTCTGTGTTTTTTTTGTGTTTTTCGCTCGTTTCGCACGTGTAAGTGTTTTTCGCTCATTTCGCACGTGTATTTTTTTATTTATTTTTGTTATGTTTTTCGCTCGTTTCACGTGTGTGTATGTGCTTTTTTTGTATTTTTTGCTCCTTTTACACTTGTGTGTGTTGTTCACTCGTTCTATAGGTGTGTGTGTCTTTTTTATTTTTTATTTTTTTTGTATTTTTCGCTCGTTTTGCACGTATGTATGGTTTTCGCTCATTTGGCACGTGTTTTTTTATCGTTTCGCATGTGTGTGTTTTTTTTTGCTGGTGTCGCACATGTGCATATTTTTCACTCGTTTTGTACGCATGCGTGCGTGTGTTTTTTCATTTTTTTGTTTTTCGATTGTTTCGCATGTGTGTGCATTTTTTTTGTGTTTTTCGCTCGTTTCAGACTTGTGTGTTTGTTTATTTATTTATTTTTTGTGATTTTCGCTCGTGTGTGTGTTTTTCACTCGTTTTGCACATGTGTATCTGTTTATTTTTTTTGTGTTTTTCGCTCGTTTCGCACGTGTGTATCTGTTTGTTTTTTTTCTTTTATTTTTTGTGTTTTTTGCTCATTTCGCACGTATGCGTGTTTTTCGCTCATTTGGCACGTGTGTTTGTTTTTTGATCGTTTCGAACATGTGCGTGTTTTTTACTCGTTTCGCAAGGGTGCGTGTTTTCGCTTGTTTCATATGTGTGCGTGTTTTTCGCTCGTTTCGCACGTATGTGTTTTTCACTTGTTTCTCACGTGTTTGTGGTTTCTTGGTGTTTTTCGCTTGTTTCGCACATGTATGTGTGTGTTTTTGTGTATTTTTAGTACACATGTGTGTTTTTCGCTTGTTTTGCACGTGTGTGTGTGTGCGTTTATTTTATGTGTTTTTCGCTCGTTTCGCACGTGTGTGTGTTTTTCACTAGTTTCGTACGTATTTGTATTTTTTGCTCGTTTCGCACGTGTGTGTGTTTCGCTCATTTTGCACGTATGGTTTTTTTATTTATTTTTGTTATGTTTTTTGCTCGTTTCGCATGTGTGCATGTTTTTTTGTATTTTTCACTCGTTTCTCACGCGTATGTGTTTTTCGCTCGTTTTGCAAGTTTGTGTGTGTTTTTTTATTTTATTTTTTTGTTTTTTCGCTTGTTTCGCACATGTATTTTTTTACAATTTAGCACGTGTGTGTTTTTTTTAAATTTTTTTTCGCTGTCTTCGCACATGTGCATGTGTTTCGCTGCTCGTTTCGCACGCGCGTGTGTGTTTTTTCATTTCTGTGTTTTTCGCTTGTTTCGCACGTGTGCGTGTTTCTCGCTCGTGTCGCATGAGTGCGTGTTTTCGCCCGTTTCACACGGGGTGTGTGTTCTTTTTGTGTTTTTTGCTCGTTTTGCACGAGTGTGTGTTTTTCGCGCGTGTTGCATGTGTTTAGGTTTTTTGTGATTTTTACTCTTTTTGCACGTGTGCGTGTTTTCCGTTCATTTCGCACATTTGTGTTTTTCGCTTGTTTCGCACGTATGCAAGTTTTTCGCTTGTTTCTCACGTGTAGGTTTGTTTTTTTATTTTTTACTTTATGTTTTTCGCTCGTTTAGCACGCGTGTGTGTTTGTGTTTTTATGTGTTTTTCGTCCATTTCACATATGTGCATATTTTTTGCTCGTTTCGTACGTATTTGTATTTTTCGCTCGTTTCGCACGAATGTGTATTTTTTGCTCATTTTGCACGTGTGTTTTTTTTATTTATTTTTGTTATTTTTTTCTTTCTTTTCACACGTGTGTAGGTGTTTTTTATATTTTTCGCTCGTTTCGTGTGCGTGAGTGTTTTTCGCTCATTTCGCACGTGTGTGTTTTTTTATTTATTTTTGTTATGTTATTCCCTCATTTCGCACATGTGTATGTTTTTTTACCGTTCGGCACGTGTTTTTTTATTTTATTTTTTTCGCTGGTTTTGCAGACATGAGTGTTTTTCGCTCGTTTCGCTCGCGCGTGTGTTTTTTCATTTTTGTGATTTTCGTTTGGTTCACACGTGTGTGCATTTTTTTGTGTTTTTGCTCATTTCTCCCGTGTGCGTGTTTTTCGCTCGTTTCAGACTTCTGTATTTGTTTATTTTTTTGTGTTTTTCGTCTCGTTTCACATGTGTGTGTTTTTGTTGCGTTATTCGCTCATTTCGCACGTATACGTGTTTTTCGCTCGTTTCGCAAGGGTGCGTGTTTTTCGCTCGTTTCGCACGTGTGCATGTTTTTCGTTCGTTTTGCATGCATGCGTTTTTCGCTTGTTTCACACGTGTTTGTGGGTTTTTGGTGTTTTTCACTCGTTTCGCACGTGTATGTGTGTGTTTTGTGTTTTTTTAGTACAGTGTGTGTTTTTCGCTTGTTTCGCACGTGTGTGTGTGGGTTTTTTATGTGTTCTTCGCCCGGTTTGCACGTGTGCGTGTTTTTCGCTCGTTTCGTATGTATTTGTGTTTTTCGCTCGTTTCGCACGTGTGTGTGTTTTTCGCACATTCTGCACGTATATTTTTTTATTTATTTTTGTTATGTTTTTTGCTCATTTCGCATGTGTGCATGTGTTTTTCTGTATTTTTCGCTCGTTTCTCATGCGTGTGTGTTTTTCGCTCGTTTTGCATGTGTGTATGTGTGTTTGTTTTATTTTTTTGTTTTTTCGCTCGTTTCGCACGTGTGTTTGTTTTTTACCATTTAGCACGTGTGTGTTTTTTTAATTTTTCTTTGCTTTTCGCTGTCTTCACACATGTGCATGTGTTTCGCTGCTCGTTTCGCACGTGTGTATGTGTTTTTTTCGTATTTTTCGCTTGTTTCGGGCGTGTGAATGTTCTTCGCTCATTTCGCACGTGTGTATTTTTTTATTTATTTTTGTTATGGTATTCTCTCGTTTCGCACATGTGTTTGTTTTTTACCGTTTCGCACGTTTTTTTATTTTTTATTTTTTCGCTGGTTTCGCCTACATGAGTGTTTTTCGCTCGTTTCGCACGCGCGTGTGTGTTTTTTCATTTTTTGTGTTTTTCGTTTGTTTCGCACGTGTGTGCGATTTTTTGTGTTTTTGCTCATTTCGCCCGTGTGCGTATTTTTCGTTCGTTTCAGACTTGTGTGTTTGTTTATTTATTTTTTTTTTGTTTTTCGTCTCATTTCACACGGTGTGTTTTTGTTGCGTTTTTTTCTCATTTCGCACGTATGCGTGTTTTTTGCTCATTTGGCACGTTTGTTTGTTTTTTTATCGTTTCGCACGTGTGCGTGTTTTTTGCTCGTTTCGCACGTGTGCGTGTTTTTTGCTCGTTTCGCACTTGTGCGTATTTTTTGCACGTTTCGCACGTGTGCGGGTTTTTCGCTCATTTCGCACGTATGTGTTTGTTTATTTATTTATTTATTTTGTGTTTTTCGCTCGTTTCGCACGAGTGTGTTTTTTTTTGTGTTTTTCGCTTGTTTCACACGTCTGTGTTTTTTTATTTTTTATTTTTCTTGTGTTTTTCGCTCGTTTCACACGGGTGTGTGTTTTTTTGGTGTTTTTCGCTCGTTTCACACGTGTGCGTATTTTTTGCTCGTTTCGCACGAATGTGTTTTTCTTTGTGCTTTTTCGCTCTTTTTGCATGTGTTCGTGTTTTTCGCTCGTTTCGTACGTGTGTGTGTTTTTCGCTCGTTTCACACGTGTGTTTTTGTTTTTTTTACTCGTTTTGTACGTATGAGTATTTTTTGCTCGTTTCGCACGTGTGTGTTTTTATTTTTTATTTATGTTTTTCGCTTGTTTCGCATGTCTGTACGTTTTTTGTATTTTCGGTCGCTTTGCACGTGTGTGATTTTTTCGCTTATTTCGCATGTGTGTGTTTTTTTATTTTATTATTATTATTTTGTTTTTTTTGCTCATTTCGCACGTATGCGTGTTTTTCGCTCGTTTCGCACGTGTGTGTTTTTCGTTCGTTTCGCACATGTGGGTGTTTTGTATCGTTTCGCATGTGTTTTTTTTTTGTGTTTTTCGCTGGTTTCGCACGTGTGCGTGTTTTTCGCTCGTTTCCCAAGTGAGTGTGTGTGTGTTTTTGTGTTTTTCGCTCATTTCGGACATGTGTATTTTTCGCTTGTTTCGCACATGTGTATGTGTGCTTTTTCGCTCTTTTTGCACGTGTTCGTGTTTTTTGCTCGTTTTGCACGTGTGCGTGTTTTTCACTCTTTTCTCACGTGTGTTTGGTTTATTTATTTATTTATTTATTTATTTGTATTTTCGTTCGTTTCGCACGTGTGTGTTTTTAATATTTTTGTGTTTTCACTGGTTTTGCACGTGTGCGTATTTTTCGTTCATTTTACACATGTGTGTATGTGATTTTTTTTTGGTTTTCGCTCGTTTCGCATGTGTTCGTGTTTTTCGCTCGTTTCGCACGTGTGTATGTTTTTCACTCGTTTTGCATGTTTGTCTGTGTGTTTTTCTTTGTGTTTTTCTCTCTTTTCGCTCCTGTGTGTTTTTTACTCGTTTTGTGCATGTGAGTGTTTTTCACTCATTTAGCACGTGTGTGTTCTTTTATTTATTTTTTATGTTTTTTGCTCGTTCCGCACGTGTGTGTATTTTTTTGTATTTTTCGTTCGTTTTGTACGTGTGTGTCTTTTTCGCTTTTTTCGTACGTGTATGTTTTTTATTTTATTATTATTTTTTGTATTTTTTGTTCGTTTCGCACATATGCGTGTTTTTTGCTCATTTCGCACGTGTGTATTTTTCGCTCGTTTCACACATGTCAGTATTTTTTTGTTTCGCACGTGTTTTTTTTATTTTTTTGTTTTATCACTGGTTTCGCACGTGTTCGTGTTTTTCGCTCGTTTCGCAAGTATACGTGTTTTTCGCTCGTTTCGCATGTGTGCATATTTTTGCTCGTTTTGCATGTATCTGTGGTTTTTTTTTTTGTGTTTTTTGCTCGTTTTTCACGTGTGGATGTTTTTCGCTCGTTTCGCACGCGTATATGTGTTTTTTTATTCTTTTATTGTGTTATTTCGCTCATTTCGCACATGCGCGTATTTTTTGCTCGTTTTGCACGTTTGTGTGTTTTTTGCTTGCTTCGCACGTGTTTTTTTTTGTTTTTCACTCTTCTCGCCCGTGTGCGTGGTTTTGCATGTGTGTATGTTTTTTTGTATTTTTCGCTCGTTTTGCATGTGTGTGTTTTTTGTGATTTTTGCTCGTTTCGCACGTGTGCGTGTTTTTCGTTCGTTTCACACGTGTGTGTTTTTCGCTCGTTTCGTACGTGTGTGTGTGGGTGTGTTTTTTTGTGTTTTTCGCTCATTTCGCCCGTGTGCTTTTTTTTTCGCTCGTTTCACACTTGTGTGGGTTTTTTATATTTTTTGTGTTTTTCGCTCGTTCACACGTGTGTGTGTTTGTTTTGTGTTTTTCGCTCGTTTTGTACGTGTGTGTGTTTTTTGCTTGTTTCGCACGTGTTTGTTTTTTTATTTTTTATTTTTTTTGTTTTTCGCTCGTTTCGCACGTGTGTCTGTTTTTCTCTCGTTTTGCACGTGTCTGTTTTTTTATTGTGTTTTTCACTCGTTTCGCACCTGTGCTTGTTTTTCGCTCGTTTCGCATGTATTTGTGTTTTTCGCTCGTTTCGCAAGAGTGTGTGGGTTTTGTGTTTTTCGCTTGTTTTGCACTTATGTGTGTTTGTTGCTCGTTTCGCACGTGTGTGTATTTTTTTGTTTTTCGCTCGTTTCACATGCGTGTGTTATTCTTTGTGTTTTTCGCTCTTTTTGCACGTGTGCGTTTTTTTTCGTTCGTTTTGCACGTGTGTTTGTTTTCCGCTCGTTTTGCACGTCTGTGTGTTTTTTGCTCTTTTCGCATGCATCTGCGAGGTACCAACTTATACCAGATTGACTTTGAAAAATAGTGTTACAAAGAGAACCAACATATACATGATAACATGCCAGTGTATATATGTTCATAAAGTTCAAAATATGCTGCAATCAGACTACGGATATAGACTTATACATGCATTGAATTCCTTCTATTTTCTTGGTTAAAGATTCATACAACAGTTGGATTCGTTTTGATTATTCTGAATTTTTGTAAGAACCATTGTATCATACCAAGAAAGACCAAAAGTGGAAAGTTTGATAATAGGGCCTCAGTCACATGAAGAAATGGGGTCATTAGCTGATAGCAGCAAACAAATGTAACTCATCACACAATGTTAACATCAAATTATGGAATACAACTGGATTAGTGTTTCAATCTCAATTGTAATTTCAGAGGCCACATTTTAGTGACGACTATGTACAAACTGGGAAGGGTCCATAGAGATTTCAAAGACAGATAAAAGTAAAGTGGGACATGGCAAATACAGGGACTGATCCTGGAAGCTTTTTAATCATCCTACAGTGATAATTGGATAATTGAACTGACAAAAAACGTTCACATTATTAAAACTAATATTATGCAAATTCATACTTAGTTACTGTTTTTCTTATAATAACCTTTTTACTTAGAAGTACATCATCATATTAAATCATGAAAGTTATCTGCTGCTTTCCTTTTCTTTTATTGTAAACCAGGTCATGAAAATTGATTTTATGAACCGCACTTTCAGCTTATTATTGCCTTTGAACTTAACAGTGCATTTAGATTTAAGGAGAAAATGGGAGACATTTCTTTATGTGCGTAAATTTCTCATTGAGTTTCATAGTAGTATACAAAAAATGGAGAAAATCTTTCTCAGGATAACAAATTGCTACAAAAATTGTGTTAATATATTTCTAAGTCAGCCTAATCTTAATGGTGCTAGCATCAACTCAAGCGAGAAGTGATATCTAAGAATACATTTTCTTCACAAGGAATTGTGAGACCACCCATTGGATGATCATACCCAAATTCTTCCTCAGCTTGACTTAGCAAATCTTGAAATGAAGGCAGGTTCAAGTATGATATAGGGATCACAAACCGCTTCATTTTATCTCCAACGTAAACTGCAAGATAACCCTTTGGCACTTCCATAGCTTTTGAAGATGAAGTAAATGATGCCTTTCTTACGATACCGGATAAACGAAAACCCATTTTTGTATGTGTTGAAGAAAGACTAGTTTTTCAAATGACTTGTAAATAAGATGCAAGTATTTGAATTTCTTATGCTTTAGGATGTGAATGACTTGTGTTGTTGCCAAATGCTTGCAGCCATGAACATATATATATATATATAGATGAAGGATATGTAATAAAATGGGTAATTGAATGGTTGGTTGTGGAGGAAGGCTATGAAATGGGACCTATTAGGAGACAAGGGCATTTAAGAGGTCACATGGTGTTGTCTTAGGGGATTTTCTCAAACCTGTTATACGTACATAATTCAAAGTCTACCTTATAAAGAGGAAGCCAACACAAATTAGATCATGTTGTCTATGGTTTGCGGATTCCAAGAGATATGTTTCTAAAAATATGGTGTACTTGAAAAATCAGGTTCATATTGGTTTGCGAGGATGTGCCTAAGTTTGGTTCAGAGTTGTGGCCATGGTTTACAGCTTTCATTGTGAATAGCGATGTCTATCTGAAGAAACATGAGATATGTCTATAGCATGTCTGATTCAGTATCTTTAGTATAATTACAATGCTTGAACAAGCATTAATGTAGATGTCTTTGATTTGACATGCATAATCTCTTGGCAATTCTGTCGGAAGGTGGGTATGATGTATGAACTCTCACTTAACTTTCAAGTCCCTGAAAGAGACCTCCAAGACAATACCATGTGATCTCTTGTGATCATTTCACTTTGTAGAGCCCATTTTACAGCTTCATCTGAATTATTTCTTCAGGATGGCAACTATATATACACTTCTTCTTGTGTTCTCAAACAACACAAATCAATTGCATCTCCTCAAGTATCAGTACTAACATATTTCTCTCAATCAAATCCATCAAGAACAATCTATTTCTTTTTCTTTTGAAGAACAAGAAGAAACAATGGCATTCCGCATTCTAGGTATTGGAAAGGCATCACTTTCTGCATCAAAAGGGACTAATATTCCAAAAGGCTATCTTGCAGTCTATGTAGGAGATAAGATGAGGCGGTTTGTGATTCCTGTATGTTACTTGAACCAGCCTTCATTTCAAGGATTACTAAACCAAGCAGAAGAAGAATTCGGATATGATCATCCAACTTGTGGTCTGACAATTCCATGCGGTGAGGATGAGTTCTTAAATCTCACTTCTCAATTGGGTGGCCAATAAACAACTAACAGAGATTGACATAGATTAGTTGAGACAATTGTACAGAAGGCTCCTAATTTTTTACTTTGAAAGATTTTCCATTTTGGCTTTTGTTATATGAATGAGAAAGTTATTGCATCTCATTGTTAAAACTACCTTTTGGCTTTTGTTTTATTCTGTATTATCTGTTATTTATGCAAAAATATCAGATCTAAGTTCCTGGTAAAAACTTAAACTATGTTTGCAGAAGTTGATGATTCATTTCATTCAAACATTTAAGTTACAGTTTCTTAACAGTGGTTTGAAATCACTATTGTAAATCTGTTTAGGGCAGGACTAAGTTTTCTTATATTAAAAGTAAAGGAAGAAGAAGCACTTCCATGCTGTTGTTTTAAAAATTAAAAGAAGAAGAAGAAGAGAGTCAGAGAGTAGCTCTGAGGGTTGTCTGATAAAATCTATCCCTTATGTTGATAGAATTTCAAGAACTCCAATGATTTGCTTATTTGCTCTGCATCAATGTGTATTCAATCAAAGGCTTAACCAATCAAGAGTTACTTTTCAACAATTTTAGTTAGATGGCTGGAAGAAGTTGCAGCAGAGAATGATAGAATTTGGATTTCATCAATGACACTACTTTCATAGTATTCTAGAGAAATAACTTAGTGTATCTAAAACAAATGACGATAACTCAAAATGCAGGTAACATTGAATATCCGAAATCCACACTTGAATCCAATTTATGAAATTTAACCATATGCTTCTCTCATGGTGGAGTGCTTATGTGCTTTAGAAAGTAAAATTCTGCAGCATTCCATTATAAGTTAATAAGACATTTTTTTAATACCACAGTAGTAGGAACACAACAAAGGAATAAACATAATTGAAGAGAATATACCAAGTAAATTGAATCTATAAGTAATTAGTGACGAAGTTTATAAATTCATTGAAATTGCAAAAAAAAATCTGATATATATTTACATCCTTGACATCTCACTAAGATGATAGCTACTAGTTTCCACTACAAAATTGTGTCTCAACTAATCTATCTCAGTCTCCTTTGGAATTACATATAGTCAGTTGAAGCAAGAAGTGAGGTCCAAGAAGGTTTCCTCACTGCATGGAATAGTGAGACCACCCATTGGATGATCATATCCGAATTCTTCTTCTGCTTGGCTTAGTAATTCTTGAAATGATGTCTGGTTCAAATACGAAATGGGAATCAGGAACGCTTCATATTCTCTCCAACATAGACAGCAAGATAGCCTTTTGGGACCTCCAAAGCCTTTGAAGATGCTTGGTTTGAATTAAATGATATCTTTCTTCTGCTACCAGCTAAACGAAAACCCATTTTTGTATGTGTTGATGAATGACAAGTCTTAGAAATGACTTGTAAATAAGATACAAGCTTTTTAGTTTCTTATTGCTTGAGGATGTGAATGAATTGTGTTGGTCCTAAATGCTTGCAACCATGAATATTAATATAGATGGAAGGATATGTTATAAACATGTAGCTACTTGAATGATTGGTGGAGGAAAGCAATCAGATGGGACATATTAGGAGACAAAGGCATGTAAGAGATCACATGCTATTGTCCTCATTATAGAGGGTAGGCCAAAAAATTGTAACTCATGTATGCAAGAGAAAATCTAATTGCCCATGGTTTGCAAATACCACGGAGTTTTGTTTATAATCTGGTGTACCTCAAAAGTTGAGGTCCATATTGGCTTGTGAGACCAACTTTTGGTTCTCTTCTGGCCTCATAACAGTGTTTCAGAGCTATAAATGTCTATCTGAAGAAACATGTTTGATGGAGTAGCTTTAGCACAAGTACAAGTGGATAGATAGAGACCTAACGTTTGATAGAGATATCCAAGACAGTACATGTGATCTTGTGATCATTTCTAACTTTGTAGACCCCAATTTACAGCTTCATTAAAATTATGTCTTCAGGATAGCAGCTATATATACATTACTTCTTGTGTTCTCAACCAACACAAATCAGTTGCATCTCCTCAAGTATTAGAACTCACATACTTCTCTCAAACAAAATCTTCAATAACAATGGCTTTTCGCATTCCAAGTATTAGAAAGGCTTCACTTTCTGCATCAAAAGGGACTAATGTTCCAAAAGGCTATCTTGCAGTCTATATGGGAGATAAGATGGGCGGTTTGTGATTCCTGTATGTTACTTGAACCAACCTTCATTTCAGGAGTTACTAAGCCAATCAGAAGAAGAATTCGGTTATGATCACCCAACTGGCGGTCTCACTATTCCTTGCAGCGAGGATACATTCCTGAACCTCACTTGTCAAATAAGTGGGCAGTAAATTGGGTCCTAGAGACTGAGATAGATTAGCTGAGACAAATTTGTACAGAAGGCTCTTTCTTTTTGTTTTGAAGATTGTCCATTTTGGTCTCTTCATTGTATCATTCCTTTGAAAGTGTAAAAATGAATGAATGAGAGAAAGTTATTGCATCTCATTTGTTAACTTCTTTCTATACTTTTTATTTTTGGCTTTTGTTGAAGCTGAATGATCTCTTATATATTTATGCAGCAAGTCAAAATTAAATTCAACGTTGATTTGAAGACATTGACTGAAGTTGATGATTCATTTCATTTAAATTAGAATTTCGAATAGCTGTTTGAAAGTACAATTGAAAATCTGTTAAGAACTCACAGTTTTCTTATATTAAAAGCAAAGGAAAAGGCATTCCAAGCTTGAGACATTCCATGATTGAATGTCACAAACTTGAGCAATTTTCTTGTGGTTATAAAACCATAAAAAAAGCAATATTGAATTCAGAATTCAGAATTCAAAAAAGAAAAATAAAGTGAAAAGGGAGCATTTAATTATCCAAATTTGAATCCAATTTATTTTATTTAACCATATAACTGGAAATCAATTTCAACATTTCAAAAGCAGTTAATAAATCCAAGACCACCAAAAGTCTAATGAGAGGCCACACGGTATTGTCTTCCTTGTGTTTATGAAAGGTTACTTGAAATTTGAGACTTCTTGCCAAACACTGATGCCACCTTTAGGAAGAGACAGCTGAGAAGCTAATAAATGGTTAAATACAAAGCTGAATTAATGGATTACTTCTTATGTTGCAGATATTACATAATCTCTTAAATAAAGGGATAGGATGCCAAGAGAGGACCACATTTTGTGACTATATCCCAACTTCTTCTGCACTTGGAGGGCATGAAATATGGTTTCATTAGTATATTCTCTACAGAAAGCAGGAACCATGTGAATAGTTTTTTTTGGTTGAACCTCACTAAAATCACAAAGTCTAAATCCCCTGTTAGCCTAATAAATATAAAATTTATCAAGTAAAACTTCTGTTAGCCGACGAAAATAGCACATAAATCAGTAAAGTGCAACACATAACATGCTTTTTGAAAATATTAAGGCATGGATAAAACTTCAATGAAGAAATAAGAGAACAGACATATATAAATAAATGAGCTATACATCCCGTGTAAGAAATTTCTTTAGCAATTGTTTTCCATGCATATTCTTTTATTTAAAATATTATAATTTCATATACTTTGAATTAGTGCAATCTATGAGAACAAATGAATAATGAAGTATGGTTTTTCTTACACCAGGCAGCTTAATACTAGATACTGCATGTTGTTCTGTTTGTAGAGAGAAGATAAAACCAAAAAAAAAAAAAAAAAACAGAGGAAACACTTTGAACTTGTCATAGTAATGGTCATTCTTCTTTCATTTACTTAAAAAAATGTGTAATTACAAGTTGCCTATTCTTCAAAATGTGTATACTAATCTATGTCAGTCTCCTGCAGTGTGAGATTCATCGTCAATCCAAGCGAGAAGTGATTTGTTGGAAGACATCTTCAGTGCAAGGAATTGTTAGACCTCCCATAGGATGATCATATCCGAACTCTTCCTCTGCTTGGCTCAACAAGACTTGGATTGAAGGTTGGTTCAGGTGTGAAATGGGGATCACAAACCGCTTCTGTTTCTCTCCGACATACACTGCTAAATGCCCCTTTGGGACTTCCACAGATTTAGAAGTTGCTTGGCTAGCTGAGAATGATGATGTCCTTCGAATAACAGGTAAACGGAAACCCATTTTTTTTAAAGATGTATGTAAGAATAACAGCAAGGAGAAGTTCCCAAGTTTAAGAAGAATGTGTTTTTAAGTGTTTGACACTTAAGATTGCCAATGAGTTGTGTTGTTTTTGAAGGCAAGAGCAAGTGTATTTATAGATTTTAAGATTCTTTGGAAAACTATTTCTAAGATAAAAGATTTTTGAAAATGATAGGAATGCATACACATCACTACATGAGAGATCACATGGTACTGTCTTAGAGGCCTCTATCAAGGATTAAGCAGTTTTTGAGAAAGTATACCCCACCTTGTAAAGGAATGGCTAATAAAGCAGCCACTTGCAATCAAATGCTAGGTACACCATATATATGCAAGAGGAAGTGTAATTGGAACATGTTTCCCCATGGTTTCAAATTCCAGTTGGCACTGCTTATAATCTGGTGTACTAGAAAAAGCTGAGGTTCATACTGGCTCACTACCAATAGTTTCAAAGCTAATGGATAAGGTCATAGTCAAGGCTTACAATTTCATTCTTAGAAGCAATCTCAATTTGAATAAACAAGAGAGATGTCTAAAGCATGTCTACTAACTAATGGAGTAGCTGTAATATAATGCATGAAAGAAGCATTATGTAAGGTAAGAGGCTAATCTGTTGGCAATTATATGAAGAAGTGGGGTATGCACTCTCAATGAACTTCCTAACACATTCAAGACAGTATCATGTGATTTCTTGTGATGCATAATACATTGTCAATTGGTAGACCCTATCTTATTCATGATTCTCTCTTCAGGAAATTGGTTTGAAGATCCTAGCAACTATATATACACCACTTCTTGTGTTCTGAAGCAACACCAATCATTCACATATCCTCAAGTATTACAAGTTTTAGAAAAACTCAAATATTTCTTACTCCTAAAAAGACAATGGCTTTCCGCATACCAGGTATTAGAAAAGCAACAAAGAGCAATGATGTCCCAAAAGGCTATCTTGCAGTTTATGTTGGAGATAAAATGAAGAGGTTTTTAATTCCTATATCATACTTGAACCAACCTTTGTTTCAAGACTTGCTAAACCAAGCAGAAGAAGAATTCGGCTATGATCATCCGAATGGCGGTCTCACAATTCCATGCGAGGAGGATGAGTTCTTAAACCTCACTTCTCACTTGACTAGGCTATAAATCATGCTAATGGAGAATAGATTAGTTGAGAGTAACTTGTACAGAAGCACTTTCTTTTTGAGATTTTATATTTTGATTTCTTCCTTATATCAATCATTTGATAAATGAGAAATTCATGACAAGATATTATTTAAACAAATTTAGCTTGTGCTCAAATATGAATGAAATCAAGTTTATTCATCAGTAGCATTTTCAAGCTTCAGTTCATATATATCATCAGACTATCTGCTTTCGATAGAGACTATAGTTCCTTATTTGTCCTTGAGTCATTTCTATTGAAACAGTTTTAGCCAATTTGTTACTAGATCCTTCTACAACAAATGAGGTTCATGGTCTCTGCAAGACAGAATAAAATTGTTTGTTAATCTGTTGTTCCCATATTCTTCCAATTCAATGATCATTGCAAAATAATATTTCCTGAATTTGTTAAATGCTTGACACATAATACTTAAGAAATAGAAATTAACACCACATAAATCTATTTAAAAATATTATTCTCACGATTGATAATTATACACTTGATTATGATTTTTTTTTTTGGTGTCCAATTGATTATGATTATTGTCATAATATTTCTTTATCAAAGGCAATTGCACAAACATAAGCCAAATAATTCATTATCATACATTGTTACCATCACATTATAGAATACAACTAGATTAATATTTCTATTTTATTTTTTATCTTTTCTAAAATATGGATAAGCTTCAATCCCAATTGTCATTTCAGAGGCCACATTTCAGTGATCACCATGTTCAAACTGGGAAGGGTCCACAGAGATTTCAAAGACAGATGAAAGCAAAATGGGACTGGTCCTTGAAGCTGATAATGTGATAATTGGATAATTAAATTGACCAAACAAGTTATCATTATTGAAATTTTTTATCGGAGTTACGAAACTCCGAAAAAGGTTAGCATGGAGTTCACGTTCTCTCTCTCTCTCGGTTCTCTTTCTTTTCTTTTTTCCAAAATGAACTCATGTCATGCATGACTGAAAGATTATTAATGGGTTATTGGTGATTAGGTGTCAAAAGTGGGGGATTGGGTGTCAAATTTTAGTACTGCTAAATCAGTGGTTCAAATTATAAAAATTAAATATATTAAAACACAAGTAATAATATATATAAACTTAAATATATAAGTTATTAATATAAATGACATTAGTAATAACACAAACAAACAACAACAAAGCCTTGTCCCATTAAGTGAGGTCGGCTACATGAATCAAACGACGTCATTGTGCTCTGTTATGTATCATATCTACAGAGATACCGTTTACATGTAGATCTCGTTTG
Source organism: Arachis hypogaea (assembly GCF_003086295.3). Taxonomy (NCBI): domain Eukaryota; kingdom Viridiplantae; phylum Streptophyta; class Magnoliopsida; order Fabales; family Fabaceae; genus Arachis; species Arachis hypogaea. The sequence continues at coordinate 46,125,255 of NC_092037.1, read as the reverse complement.
ACCACCTCATGGATGGTCTTTTTAGGTCTTCCTCTGCCTTTCGCCCTTTGTCCATCTTCCATCTCATCCACCCTCCTGACTGGATGTTCTATCGGTCTTCTTCTCACATGTCCAAACCACCTGAGACGCGATTCAACCATCTTTTCCACAATGGGTGCTACTCCAACTCTCTCCCTTATATCTTCATTCCTTATTTTATCTAATCGCGTATGACCACTCATCCATCTCAACATCTTCATCTCTGCCACACTCAGCTTATGTTCGTGCTCCCCTTTAGCCGCCCAACACTCCGTACCATACAGCATAGCCGGTCTTATAGCGGTGCGATAGAATTTACCTTTAAGTTTTAAAGGCACTTTTTTGTCGCATATAAAACCAGATGCACTCCGCCATTTTGACCAACCTGCTTGGATCCTATGATTTACATCATGTTCAATCTCTCTATTATCCTGTATGATGCACCCAAGATACTTAAAACTTTTAACTTTTCGTAGGATGTTCTCTCCAATTTTCACCTCTATATTGGAGTTTTCCCTTCTCAGACTGAACTTATATTCCATATATTCCGTCTTACTACGGCTTATGCACAGACCATACACTTCTAGAGCTTCTCTTCATAACTCCAACTTCTTATTTAGGTCTTCTCTTGACTCTCCCATAAGGACGATATCATCGGCAAAAAGCATGCACCATGGCACAGGCTCTTGGATGTACTCTGTGAGTACTTCCAAGACTAATGTGAAAAAGTATGGACTTAAGGATGATCCCTGGTGTAATCCTACACCAATAGGGAATTCCTTTGTCACACCACCTTGAGTCTTCACACTAGTTGTGGCCCCATCATACATGTCTTTAATTGCCCGAATATATGCGATCTTTACTCTCCTCTTTTCTAAAACCTTCCATAAGACCTCCCTTGGTACCCTATCATACGCTTTTTCCAAATCAATAAACACCATGTGTAGATCTCTTTTATTACTACAATACCTCTCCATCATCCTTCTTAATAGGTATATCGTTTCAGTGGTAGATCTGCCTGACATAAATCCAAATTGGTTCTCTGATAATTGTGTCTCTTTTCTCAACCTCCGTTCTATCACCCTTTCCCATAACTTCATAGTATGACTCATAAGTTTAATCCCTCTATAGTTTCCGCAACTTTGTATATCCCCCTTATTCTTGTAGATAGGTACCAAGGTGCTCTTTTTCCACTCACCAGGCATCTTCTTTGACCTTAAAATCTCATTAAAAAGCTTGGTTAACCAGTTGATGCCTTTTCCTCCAACACCCTTCCAAACCTCAATCGGGATATTATCAGGTCCTACTGCCCTGGCATTTTTCATCTGCTTTAGAGCCTCTTTTACCTCGAAGTTTTGAATCCTTCGATAGTAGTCAAAGTTTTGATCTTCTTCCTTTGTGCATAATCGACCAAGGCTCGGAAGAGTCTTCTGTCCCTCATTAAATAACTCGTAGAAGTAGCTCTTCCACCTTTCATTAATCTTCTCCTCTTGAGCCAACACCTCTCCATCCTTATCCTTTATGCACTTAACTTGATCCAAATCTCTCATTCTTCTTTCCCGGCTCTTTGCAATTCTATATATACCTTTTTCTCCTTCTTTCGTGCCCAAAGACTGGTAGAGACCCTCATATGCTCTTGTTCTTGCTTCACCTACAGCCACTTTTGTCTCTTTCTTAGCCGCCTTATATTTTTCCCAGTTATCTGCATTGCGGCATAAAGACCACTCTTTAAAGCATTCCCTTTTTATCTTTATCTTTTCTTGTATACTCGCATTCCACCACCAGGACTCCTTGTCTCTTGGTCCTATTCCTTTAGATTCACCAAAACTTTCTTTTGCTGTTCTTCTAATAACTTCTGCCATCTCCCTCCACATCTCTTCCACGCTTCCATTCCCAACCCACTTTGCCTCTTCTCCTACCCGTCTTAGGAAGCTTCTTTGTTCCTCACCTTTCATCCGCCACCACCTCATCCTTGGGTTCTTCGTATGATGTCTTTTCCTCAACTTTTGCTCAACGTGAAAATCCATGACGAGCACCCTATGTTGTGTTGTCAAACTCTCTCCCGGGATAATTTTACAGTTAATGCAAAATTTCCGGTCGACTCTCCTCAACAAGAAGAAGTCGATTTGAGAGCTTGTCATGCCACTCTTATAGGTTATAAGATGTTCGTCTCTCTTTTTAAAACATGTATTTGCGATGAGAAGATCAAAAGTTGAGGAAAAGTCCAAAATAGTTTTACCCTCGGCATTGATCACCCCGAAACCATGGCCTCCGTGAATACTCCCATATCCAGTCACTTATCTCCCAACATGGCCATTTAAATCTCCTCCTAAGAAAATCTTATCTCCCAAAGGTTTGCCTTGAACCAAACTCTCTAGATCCTCCCAAAATCTTATCTTGTGTTGTTCGTCCGAACCCACTTGCGGTGCATAGGCGCTAATCACATGCAAAGCACCTCCCTCCACCACAAGTTTGATAGAGATGATCCGATCTCCCACCCTCTTGACATCCACTACGTTCTTCTTCCACTGCTTATCCACAATTATTCCAACTCCATTCCTATTCTTCACCTTTCCTGTATACCAACGTTTGAAACCAGAAGAATCCAACTCCCTAGCCTTTGCACCAACCCATTTCGTTTCTTGTAGGCACATAATGTTAATCTTTCTCCTTGTCATGGTGTCCACCACCTCCATGGACTTTCCTGTTAGAGTGCCTATGTTCCATGTCCCAAATCTCAACCTTCTGTTGCTTCGACATTTACCTTTTCCTTTGTGAACTAGCTTATTTACCCTCGTCCGTTCACGAAAACGCGAGAACCCCTTGCTCATTTAACACTACATCCGGGCACCGATGCAGCGGCTCTTGCTTTGACACCGTACTCGAGCCATACGGCGCATTGCTTCCGGGCAACGACCTAACTTTAGCGCAATAATGTCTTTGATTCATATCATGGGGGGTTCGGCTATATTTTTATGTTGGTTTCCGAAGACCTAACACAACCCTCCTCCTTTATCCGGGCTTGAGACCGGCTATGTACCGCAAGTGTAACATAAATATACGATAAAACATTAATAGTATTAAATTTATCAAAAAATACTGATATTTATTAATATTAATGAATATCAAACTCAATAATAATAATATTATTATCTAAACTATATTATAATTATAGCACATAAAACAAATAAATAACATAATAACAAAATCATATTATCATTTATTTTATTGCAAAGTTCAAAAACAATTCGTCAAAATATCATTTAATCATGAAAAATTAGGATGTTATAAAAAATACTAAAGACTAATATTTTATTTTAGTTGTTAAATCGCTCGCTAAATTAAAAAATAGCTATTGATTTTAGCAATCAATTTTATTCTAGTAAAAAAAAAATATTATCAATCACTAAATTAATTGCTATCAGCGACCATTTTCGTTGGTCGTTAAAATCAATTGCCTAAAAAACTTAGCGATCGCTTAACGCATAATTTTTTTTATTTTAAAAATCTTATACCAATTGCTAAATTAATCGTTATCTCTAATATTTTTACAATCATAAAAGTTTTAAAATATGTAAAAATCATGCGTATAAGCCTTTCCATATCTCAAACAAGTCACAAAATGCATCATGATCATACATAGAAAGTTTAAAGATCCACTTTTGACAGAATAATTAGCACAATTCTAAATTAAACCCCACTAAAAGATATTGCCAAAAAAAAAGTTAAAAGACTCACTTATATTCATTTCAATTTGCATATAGTGTAGCACCTCTATATAACCAAAATAGCACTTCTCTCTTATATTTATTTTAATTTGTATGGAAACACATTAAAAAATAATTAAAAATTAAAAACAAGAGATGAAACACCAGAAGAATCAACAAAAAAAATAAAATAAAAATAAGAATAATAATAAATAGCAAACTACATCTATGATTCAGTAGATTGCATCAACAGAAATGCTTAACCTGTTGAAAAATGATGACCGTAATCCTCAATTGCTTGTCATCATTTGCTGGAACTGTTGGAAAGCTCGCAACCAGTTGATTTTTGAAGGTTCTACTTCAATGTCGTCTGCCATTCTAGCAAGCTCTGTCAAGTTGCTCCGTGAAATTCAAAGAACTCCCAGTTTAGGTCGTCATCTCCATGAGGCAAGCTCTTAGTTGCATTCAATTTGATTTATCATTCTTTCTTCTTTAAGATTTTTTTCGTTTTTCGACCTTGCACCGTTGGATGAATATTTTCAGTGTAGTGTTTTTGAGAAATCTCCACCTTTCATTATGCTGTCCTGCTTTTGAACATCTTTATATTTCATTTTTCAATAATTAATGAAATATAACCTACTATCTTTGAAAAAAAAAAAACTACATCCATGATCCAGATAAAAATTGAATACATTTTGATTGTTTCAATGATGATTGATGAGGGGGTGGTTGATATAATACATTTTAATCATCATCAAAATTCATAAAATAATGGTATTCATCAAAATTTTAATCTGTCCATCAAAATTTATACAAAATTGAACTCTTTTTTCTTCTTTCACCAGAATTGTACCCGTACTATTTTTTTCTTCTTGTAAATCCCTCAACATAAAGGTTAAAACTTTCATCGTATTCATCCATCACAAACATATGCAACAACTGATTTTATAAGCCGCAGAAGACAATACTATATAATACTTTAATCTGAACTTCTGGGATTTTTTTTTCTCTGATTCTTCGATATCATTTTCTTGTCGATTTATGATTAGAATAGGATTGAAAGAATTTCGGATATTTTTAAAAAAATTATTGATCCTAAACATTTAGAAAGAGAAGAGAATTCTAATATATTAATAAAATATAATATTAGAATTATTAAAATAGAAAATATTGCTTTTTATGAAGCGATCCTCTTCGGATAATTCGTCCAACCCAAAGATAGCTATAATGTCCTGAAGTTCTTTGTAACGCTGTAAAGTTTGTTTAACTCTTTGCGCTACCTCCTGTGATACTCCAACCGCCCCACGAATTGGTTATTCCTAAACGAGTCATAAAGGGTATAACAAACATACCCTGTCTCCACATTGGGTCAAGAACCATGTTGGGCGATATCATTATTGCCGAACCCAATGCTTACATTGCATTTGCGGGTAAAAAAGTAATTGAACAAACGTTGAATACGAAGGTTATGTTAATATTAGATAGAATAATGAAAAATTTCAAAATTAGATAGGGTTCTACCAATTGGTATGTTTCCGCAAATAATTGAAATTCGATTTCTTAATCACTCGCTAATCAAAAGATTATGACTCATTAGTGATATTTTTTTATTGTGTAAAATATAAAGATATATAGACATAGATCTACGTATACATTAATTAGTATTAAGGAAAATGACCATCGAATTAAACTTACTTTATGCTACTTTATAGGGAAATCTTACTCATTGAATTAAAAGTGAAATATTAAACCAAACCAAATATATTTCAAAAGGGAATTTCAAATTCTTTATATCAGAAATTCAAGTTTGAGAAAGAGTATTATATTAATAAACAAATTGGGTAAACATTAAAAGAATAATAATGATACAGAAATTACACATTTAAGACCATTCCCATTTATCCATTCACGTTGAACCAACGAGCATGTAGTGCAACCGAAGTCCTAAAACCTTCTCATAGAAAGCTTGCATCATCTGCGGACTGAGCTCGACGACGACGATTCTTCTTCTTTTTCTTCCGATCACCACCGCAAACAATGGAACACTCAACGCCACAAATAACACTAAAGCAAGAGAACAAGCCCTCATCATCACCATCTGTGTGTCTACGTGAATGGTTGTCTTTCTTGGACTTTGTGAAGTGGGTCGAAGTAATGTCTCCACCGTTGTCGTACACTGTCGGTAACTCCGTCCGCCACCTCTCCACCCTCGGCTTCAACCCCTCAACGCTTTCGTCCAAGCTCCACCCTCCAACTGTAGAAGTGTCCCCCTCCTCCACCGGCTGTCTCGCAACGGCTGCCGCAACCTCAGAGGCTGATGGGCCCAATTCTGAGTCTGTCATCATGGGCCGGCCCAAATCGGATCTGTACGGGGTACCGTATTCCATTGCTGCATTCATTGCTGCATATGCATGCAATGGGGTGGCTCCATGCAATGGAGTGGCTCGGACGCCACCTCTGTTGATATTATTATAAGCCATAGCGGGAGAATTCCAATATTGCGGATTTGGTGATTGATTAACTTCATATCCAGCACCCTTCCTTTGCGGGGTGCCAATGTAGTTATTGTTTGTGATGTTGGGTTCAGGAGAACGTTGAAGCTTGCTAGCTTTTTTCACTTTCTCAGATTTACCCTTCCTTGACTTGGGCCTAACATCCGATCCACTCAAAGTAGAGCCACCCTTTTTCTTACTCTTGAGGCTTACCTCAGATGCCGTGACCACGGAACTCGCTTTCCCCTTTTTAACCTTGGTTCGCTTCTCGTGAGCCACGGCTTCCGGCCCAATCATCGAGCTTGTGTCGCTCTTCGTGCGCCGAAGCTCGGGCTTGGGTTTCGTAGGGTCTTGTTGAAGGTTGAGCTGATCAATGTCCATGTCATCATGGTGGTATCCAACAGCTGTGGGGTTGTAGAGAGGCATGCTCCTCATTGTGCTATCAAGAACCGCCACACCAACGTTTAATATTCCTTTGGGGCGACCCGAGGGTCGATGAACTTGCAGCCCTACAAACTGCATACCCGCATTTTTGTGGGTGTTATGGTACGGACGAGTGGTGGTGGGAGGTGGCATATGTTCAGCTGCTAGCACGTGGGCGGTGCCTACGTGAATATCTTTAAACCAATGTATAGCGTAGATGTCTATTGTTATTACAGCCTCTTCGTCATACAAGAAATCTTCGTCGACGCGAAAGACAAATTTGTCATTCCATGTTGGATTAACCCCACCATGGGAATCCACCCTAGTGGAAAGTTTGCGGTCAGGGTCAATCCATGCGACTGCGTAGCTTCGCATGGATCGGCCCACCAGGGCTAGGTCTTGCGCGGATATGACATTGAATTCTAGAAGCTGGAAAGATGGCAAAATGTTAGACATGTAATGTCGAGATTGCAATATGAGAGAATTGAGATGATTTGTATTAAATGTTTTGAGGCTTTAAAAGAGGTTTTTCTATTGCTTTAACCTTGGAGATGATGAAAGGATATGAAGGTGAGGTTCTTGTTGGGTTTTTTTATTTACAGGTTTTGTTATAACATGAAGGCGAATGAGCTGAGAATGGGAGGGGAAATTGAAGAGGTTTCAAGGCTTAATTTGGAGCCATCAATTTCGGTGATGATACAACAAATTCTGTTATTGTGATTTCTCTATATTAGGAGTTGTTGTTTTGGCAAAGCTAGCTTGCAAGACTAACCTTGTTAGAATCTCGCAATATTTTGCAAGATTAACCTTGAGCAATTCCGACATATATAGTAAATGTTCACTAGTTACAACATTGGAATCACTAATTAATTCCATAATTAGATCGCAAAGCAGGTGGGGAACGGGGATAGTTGTTGATTTTGTTTTCGTTTACACTAATTTGTTGCTGACGTTGAGGGATATATACTTATAATAACACATTAAACATTTAACAAACATGGTTTGGATGTGAAAACTACATTTTGAACGGTTTTTTTTTTTTTTTTTAGGGATATATGATATATAGCTGAACCAAAAAAGCCTGATGTATAGCTATATGCTATATTAAGTATAATTTATATAAAATAAGACATATATATGTATGAATAGAGATATCTATATACATATATACCATATACATTTAGGAAACTTAACCAAAATGGAATTCTCTCGGGCTTTGTTTGGATCAGATGAAGGAAGTAGGGAAGAAGGGCGGGAGAAGAAAGTAAATTGCGTCGAAGTTTAATTTCTATAGGTTAATTTCTATTGGTGGATTTTGTAATGACACCTATTACACAAAATTTTACACTATAATTATAAATAAAAGGTGATGAGATAATAACACTTAAAAAGAGTAATACATACATAATACTTGAAGAATAATATTATAACTAGGCAGTAACAGATCTAAAAATTTTGATAGTAAAGGCAATATATATATATATATAAGGGATAAGTACTGAAATCGTCCCTAAGGTAAGGGGTGAAAATCAAATTCGTCCCCGACCTTTTTTTGTTATTAAAATCATCCCGAATGTTCAAATACACTTTAAAATCGTCCTTCCCCCTGAAAATATAATTTTTGGACACTTTTGCCCTTTAGCCGTTACTGTCTGTTGGAGGTTTTAATAAATAAAGTTAATATATTTATTTATTTATTTATTTATATAAAGTTTTGATTTGGGGAGGGTTGGGATTAAATCAGAGAAGTCATCCCTAATCAACGAAGCAGAGAAAGAGGAAGGGGCTTTCGAAGGTGAGTGGAGCCATGGCTACCAAGAGCTCACGGTCGTGTCGGAGTCGGTCGTCTGTGCAGAAGAGGAAGGTTGTGTGTGGACATGGAGAGAGACCCGTGCTTAGGATTTCGGGAACGAGGAACAACTCTGGGCGACGATTTTGGGGGTGTGACTACTATGAGGTTAGGGTTTTAAGTTTCTGTAGGTAGGTGATGGCAAGGTATTGTTTGTTCTGGGTTCTGACTCTGATAGGTTGCTGCAGATCCAGGAGGAGTGTGATTTCTTCCGATGGACAGACCCAGAAGCAGAGGGTGAGGATCCCCATGTTGCAAAGATGAAGAGAAAAGTTGCTGCTCTGAAAGCAAAAGTGAGGGACACTGAGTGGAAGTTCAAGGTTGCTGCAGTGTTAGGGATTTCTGGATGGATTGTTTTGTTTTGCTTCTGGTCGCAGATTTGGTTCAATCAGAGGGAGGGGGTAGCGTGTGTGATGCCATTGAAGTATGGTTGTTGAAATTAGGGGAGAATTTAGTGTTCATTTTGTATTTCTTTGATTGGGTCTGAGTTATGTAAATTGAGATGTACTGGGTCTTGTTGAACATCTGGATTTAGTTTAGGGTTTTGCTGATTAATTTTGTGAATGTAATGATCTCCTTGTAATTTGACAATTAATTGGAATGGCAAATTTATCTGTTAGCAAAAAAATTGTGACTGAACTCTTCTGTTAATCAACTCTGTAACATATCAACTCAAATAAGGAAATTCATTAAACAGAAGCAGCATAATATCAGGCAGAACACAGTCTAGTGTAATTCAGTAATAAGCATCGGAAAATAACACCAAATGGTGGATACCATCAATTCCATTACATGGAGACTAAACAAAATATAGTCCAAGACACTAAAAAAACCTACTACAACTCTATTTCTCACTAAGAAAGATTAATCATAAGCCATATTGTCTCGTTTTCAAAAAACCAAAAGAAAAGTGTCACAAACATTGACTCAAACCAAGCAACAGTACATCAATTACAGCACAAAAGACAAATTTTTAGAACAGTCTAAAGTTTTTTCCAAAGTTTTGGTGGAAGTTTATCCATGAGCTTCAGCTTTCTAGGAGATACATGCAGTGGAATTCTGTGACTAAAGGAGACAGGCTCGGCTGGTTGGCTGGAGCTGGCTGCACCCTTCTCCTTTGGTGCTGGTGGTTCTTGTGTAAGGCTTCTAGTGGGCTTTCTGTTGGGCCTAGTAGAGGATGATGTGGGCTTGAACCTGGAATGGGTTGAGTTGGGCTGACAAGAGGTGGTGGCTGGTTGGGGCTGAGATGCTGCTCTAGACCTGGTAGACCTCCTCAAACCTCCACCTGCAGATGGCATGTCAGGCTGGGATGAAGCCTTAGATCTGGATGTAGGTCTGATAGATGAAGACTTCCTTCCTACTCTAGTCCTTTTGCTAGGAGTTTGCCTTGGTTGTTGGGCCTGAAAGACATTAAAGAATTCAGTTGATAGAAAAATGAAACTTTATACCCTAATATACATGCAGTTGATGATATACACACACTTACATCCAGGGATGACTTCTTGCATCCTCCCCTCTTGTGTCCAGATTCCCCACAATTTGAGCACCTTTGGGTTTGCCCCCTCCTAGACAAGTGGGACTAGCTACTGTTCGGAGGCTCATCAGGTCCTCTCTTCCTCTTCTTGACTAGTCTGTGGCTGGGCTTTCGATAAGGATGGGGCATGACATCATTAAAGTTGGTTTCCTCCCACAAATCTGGGCCATTTAGAGGATTGATGACTGAATCATAGCACTTAAGGTATGCAGGCTTTTTGTAGCAGTCATTAACAAATCCATCTATGTCAAGGCCCTTATAGTTGATGCAGCTAATGGCATGGGTGCAGGGAATACCACTAAGCTGCCACTTCCTACAGGAGCACTCGTGAGCAGAAAGATCAACAGCAAATTTAGACAAACCATTAACAACCTCATATGTTTGTGTAGCAGACCAGTAAGGCCTCCACTCACCAGCTGATCTGCCTCTCACCAGCTGTTCTGCCTCTCCTCTCTAATTTCATCCTAATCCGAGGTAAAACTGTCCTATTAAAATTCTTAATTCTTTCCCTATTAAGAGCCCACCTACTCATCAAATGAACCCTAATGTCCTCCAACATTGTCACTATAGGTTTCTCCTTAGAGTCTACTATTGCACGATTAAAGCTCTCACATATGTTGTTCACAAGAGTGTCACATTTAGAGTGAAAATTAAACATGGACCTGCTCCAAAATCTTGGAAGAATAGCATTTAGATGTCTGTACACATCCACATTGATCTGCCTTATGATTTGCATCTCTTTCTTCCATTCCTTTCAGTGTGTAGCCTTTGCACACCTCCACATCAGCTGCTTCAGGTGTAACCCAGGAAATTTCTTCCTAAAGTTGCTGTAAAGATGGCGGACACAGAACCTATGGTCCACTCCTGGAATAACTTCATCGAAAACAGGCAAAAGACACTAATAGAGTAGGTAAAATTGATTCACATAACAATGAATGCATTAATAAAGGACAAAAGCAACAACATCCAGAATTTAAATTTATCAAATGTAAGATTTTAATTGCAACCCTAACCATTTACCTTTTGCTGATTAGACATGAAGGTTGTTTTCCCAATAACCTTAGCTCCAAAGTCGTCAATGAGCAGCCGGAGAAACCAACTCCAGGTGTCATTAGTCTCTGCCTCCACAACGGCGTAGACGATTGGAAGCATTTGATCATTGGGATCCCACCTAATCGCTGTCAACAACTGCCCCCTTTGAGGTGTCTTTAGAAAACAGCCATCCAATCCAACAAACTTTCTACACTGCAGGAAGCTCTTCTTGCAAGAAGCTAGGCACACATATACCCTTTGAAAAATGCAGTAATTGTTTAACCCCTGGTGCTAGTCCTCAACCTCGAAATCAGGGGACCTCTGTACCTTGAGCATCACTGAGGACCCTGGATTAGCACGTAGCATCTCGAAGCAGTAGTCAGAAATCCTTTTGTACTACTTCTGGTAAGCTCCCTGAATCTCATCCAATGCAGCTTGTCTAGACCTTGCTGCCATTGAAGTTGTCACTGTCAAATTCCATTTCCTTTGTGCCTTGTTGACCAGATCCTTTATCTTCACCTTAAGGTTACCTTCCACTTTCTTCCTAAATGCTTTACTCAGCCAACCAGTATGCAGTATCCCTACCCTATGTGACTGGCCACAAGTATGCTTAAGGATCACTGACCTCAGCTGCCAAGTCTCCTCCTCACTCATTTTTGCTGCGTATAACCAAAACGGGCAACCTTCTTGACAAACAGCCCTCTCCCTGGCCAAGTCAAGTTTCACATACCTCAATCCCCTTCTTGTTTGCACTGCATAAGCTGTTACCGTGTCCTTGAATTCCTCCCTTGAAGCAAACACAGTTCCAACTTCCCATTTGTACCTTGTCATGTATTTCACATCTTTATGGATCGGATATCTAATTGCTTCATTGTTATCATCATCCTCGCTGTCCTCTTTCTCTGAGCCACCACCCACTTCATAATCCACATCAACGTCATCACTATTGAACCCTTCCTCATCACTGAAATCACCTCCTGCAACCCCTTTTCCTTTTTCAACCCGATCACCATCCGTCCCACCTTTTACTTCATCAAATCCGCTCTCATCATCATACTCCTCTTCACTATCTGTAAACATCACATCATCTGCATTGTCAACCTCACCATCAGATGGAATGAAATCCTCATCATCACTATCCTCATCACTATTCGATTTAACCTGCTCATCCGGGTTCAGCTTATCTCCCTCTTTAACCGCCTCCGCATTGGCCTTTTCCACCTCCTGACCCCCATCACCCTGATAAATCACCAACTGTTTCTCATTATGTACCTCTTCATCATTGGCCCTCCCTGCCTCCTGAACATGTTCATCTGGGCCTCCAACATCAAGAAACCCTACTTCAGAAAATTCTTCATCAACCTCAACCTTATGGACCACGTACAGATCGACATGACCCCTCTTCCCCGCTATTTTACACATCTCAATGGCATCTCTGTCTCCCTCAAATAACTTCAAATCGTTCTCTAACCATTCAGAAGTTGGGTCTTTATACCAGAAAGCTGAGATTTTCTCCTTTGTGTACCCAAACTGTCCCACCTCAGCATATGCCTCAAAAAGAGACCAGCAATTCATATCAACATCTTCGATCATAGTCCTTTCTCCCCCTATATACTCCAATGTACCATTGTCATACCCAAATCTACCACCATGGTACACAGTCAGGTTAAAGGTTCCATCACCTAAAACCTACAAACAAAAATCACACCCAACTCCCATTAGTAAAGAACCAAATACCCTTCACACAGTATTAAGTTCAAGCTCCAAAAAATCAAAACAAATGCTGCACACGTACCTGATTCGAGATGACTGCCACGAGAACGACCTCCTCTTCCATTCTTTCCCATGCAATGCAAACGCAGTGACTCAACTCCTCAGGCCAGCGCTCACTCAGTTAGGGCATCATTGAAGGTGAAGGATCAATGTTCGTTTGTGTAACGTTACTCACATAATGAATCCATTTCGCGGGAATAAAACACGAAGTGTCAAAGGGCTCAGGGGCAAATTTGGAATTAAAATTTTTTTAATGCACTTGAGGACGATTTTAAAGTATATCTGAACGTTCAGGATGATTTTAATAACAAAAAAGGTCAGAGACGAATTCGATTTTCACCCCTTACCTTAGGGATGATTTCAGTACTTATCCCTATATATAACAACAACAAAGCATTGTCTTACTAAGTGGAGTTGGCTATATGAATCAAACGATGCCATTAAGCTCTGTCATGTATCATGTCTACAGAGAGATCGTTTACATGTAGGTCTCGTTTGACCACCTCATCGGTGGTCTTCTTAGGTCTTCTTCTACCTTTCACCCCTTATCCATCTTTCATCTCATCCACCCTCCTAACTGCGTGTTCTGTTGGTCTTCTTCTCACATGTCCAAACCACTTGAGACGTGATTCTACCATCTTTTCCACAATGGATACTACTCTAACTCTCTCCCTTATATATTCGTTCCTTATTTTATCCAATTGCGTATGACCACTCATCCATCTCAATATCTTCATCTTTGGCACACTCAGCTTATGTTTGTGCTCGCTTTTGGCTACCCAACACTCTGTACCATAAAGCATAGCCAGTCTTATAGCAATGCAATAGAATTTAACTTTAAGTTTTAAAAGCACTTTTTGTTGCATATAAAACCAGATGCACTCCGCCATTTTGACCAACCTACTTGGATCCTATGATTTATGTAACGACCCAACTTCCAAAACGTCATGATTGTACCGAAAGTAAGGTCTAACCAACCTGCTTTCCTTTATTAACTATTTAGTATTGAGCCTTTAGTTCGATATCGCGATTTAATTTTATAGAAAATTCCAGAAAATTGTTTTTATTAATTAAAATCACATAGCAAACATCACCAAGTAATAATAATCATAAACTTATTAATAATAATAAACATTATACAAGAGAATTTAAATAAAATTCAGATACAACTCCTATCCCTCTGCATAAAATAAAAACTAAAGCTACAAAGGCGAGGGAACTCTACGAAAGAAACTTAACTCATAAACAAAACTCATAGATAAGGTCTAACAATTGCTTGCAGCTTCAAACTGAGTCTTCGAACCTGTGTCACCGAAAGGGTGAAAATTTATGGGGTGAGAACAAACCACACATTCTCAGTAGGGAATGGGAATGCCGTAAAAGTAATGATTAACAGGCAAATACTTAACATACTCAAGGAAACTACATTTTTATCAAAACTTTTTGAAAATACTACTCTTGGTTTTACTTTAGCTAGTTAATTATCTCTTTCAAAATCTCTAAAATCAAAACAAATTCTAAAATATAAAATAGGTCACATTAACAATTTATCAGCCACAAACAGCATCGCTCAATCATTGCAATATCTAAAAAAACCAGCAACATAAGTAATATAGCCAAACCAAAATTCACAAATATCACTCCTCAATATTTTACTAAGTTCACAGCTTCAACAAAAATATTCAATCAAACACACAAGCAAGTCATCAAGACAAATAGTACAATCACAAGGAAAAAAGATAAGCAACACAATCAAATGCAAATGCACAAACAAGGATGATGCATGTCTAGCCCTAGTGCAGGTAATGAGCTCATTTGTCGGTTACTAACCCGCTCCCGACGTTATCCAACAACCTCTGTCTGGAAAAGGCTTTCCTATTGGCTATACCCTTGTGTACAGGAAATAACCCCTCGCCCACCACAGGGTCCACTACATGCAGGAAATAACACCTCTGCCACCACAGGGATGTATGCCGACACACCTTCTGTATACAGGAAATAACCCCTCTGCCACTACAGAAAATGGAACAGGTGGTCACGGTACTTCTGTAATAGGAAATAACCCCTCTGCCTTACAGAATTAAAATATGGATCTGTATCACAGGAAAGCGTTCTCAGTGGTCGCACCACTATCTATCTGACTGCCTCAATGCAGTAGATTATCACATAATCATTCTCATTACCATCATTCATTATCATTCTCATTATTCATCATCACTTTCACATTCTTATGCAGTACCACTTTTTTTCTCTGTTCAATCATACTATACAAATTTTACATCTTTCCTTTTTCTTTCATAATTGCAAATACGCAAGCGGGACAACACCCACGCCTTTGCCAACAATCTCGTATACCAAATAATTTCTTAAAAGAATCATTGAATTTTTTATCATTAAATAAGCCTTAAATATCGATTTTAATTAAGTCCTTATACTTTTATAAAAATTCGGATATGATCTCTTCTGAAAATAGGACTTAACCACCCTTACGGGTTCAAACCAAGTAATTTACCAAACTCTTTTCAACCTTTCTAGCATCACATCAATTCAGAATCAAGCAAATTCAATATTAAATTAGCCATATAACACTAAGGTTCATCTTTAGTTTAATAAACTTACAACTGTCACTAAGACATCCTCAACACTATCTTCTTTTCTGTTTTTAATTTATCAAATAAACTCAAAATTGTGCAAACTTGTCCAGACGTTCATCTTGAAATAAGCTTTCTAACAAATCAAAGATCATAATTTTCTGATTTCTCTAGCATTAGGAATAGAAGAAAAACCGTGACTGCTCTGCAGTACGTAAAACCAGAAAAACAACAGCAGCATATAATATTCAAAATTCAATATAAAATCCAAGTTAAATTCAATGACTTTAAAAATTTATATGGTTCAACCTCACTCATCTAGGATTCGTTTCCAATTAATTCCAGGTCAATATCATTTTTAATGAAGGAGTTATGTAACTTGGAAGTTGGGTAGTTTCCTGCAGAATTCTGTTTAAAAGTCAATAAACATATCCTCTTCCAAGTCCCATAACTCACTCATTAAAACATGGAAAATTCTGAAATTTAAATAATATATGCTAAACATACTCAACTTTCACCTCCAATTGATTGCATCTCAATGTCACTTTAGAATTAAAAATTATAAAGTCTCAAAGTTACTGACATAGAAAACAAAACCTGATTTTTACTGCATAATACGTCTTTAAAAATCTATATCTTTAAAACCACAGCTCCAAAAATTCTGAATTTTTATGAAATTAAAGTGGTAAGACTAAATTTTTATTTAAAATTGGTTTCACTTCAAAATTCAAACTGGAGAATTTCTAATAGAGGAAACAAGTTACTGCTGTGTTAAGCGTTCTGCAGAAAACCATATTTGACATGCATAATTCAAAAATTCATCATAAATCATAAACTTAATGAAAAAGTCTCAAATTCACCAGTCCAGCTTCCTATATTCCCAAGTTTAATCCAGACTTGGTCCCACGCAATTCCGATCATCATAGAATTAGTTATAGATTTTCAAAGTCAACTCTAGTTAAACTTAAATCAACAATAGTAACCAACTTGACATAATCAACTAAAGTTGGAATTTCCAGCAATTCTAAAATAATCAGAAAATCAATAACAATCACAGTCTCAAATCAAAGTAAATGTCATCATTATGACAATGAAGCCAGTCTATATCATAACCATAACCCAAACTCAATTCACATTCGCATCTAACTTCAGTCATAACTTAGAGCAATCACCACAACTAACTTTTCTCAAATATATTTCATTCAATAGTTAACTCATCATATTTCAATTTAATAAGTAACATTAAATGAATCACCATTTGCAGCCACATTTCAACAAATTCCAACCAGCTACAAGTCAATTTCACAGCCATTTCGATACATCAGATAACTAAAAACAACAACAAGCACTTACTCTCAATAACCAGAATACAACCGCACAACTCAACTAATTCAGTATAATCACATAGAATCAGAACTTTTCAACAATTCCATAAAAAAAAAAACAATATCAATTACAGCTTCAGACACTCACAACAAGGCCCAAAAACATTCACAGCCATAACCTGAATTCAATACTCCAATTGAAACACTAAAACATCATCAAACTTAATCTAAATTTCACAACCTTAAACCAAGCTTATTTCTATCAATTAGTTTCTCATATCAACAAAACCAATTACATTCACAGCAACAATCCTAACTCAATTCATCAATTATCCATACGACATCTTTTCAATAATTAACTCGACATAGTTTAATTTAATAAATTATACTAAATCATTGTTCACAACAGCATCTAAATTCAATCACAGCTCAGAATAATCACAACAACTAACTAATTTCAAATGCATTTCAAGTTATTCATGTCAATTAAGAAATTCTTAACCATTGTTAACCATTTGCACTTATCCAAATAACTTTGTAGGCATTCTAAATTAAAAACATTTAACTTTAAAAATAAATCCCCTACCTCAAAGTCGGAACCCCCAGAGATCAGAACAGCAGCAACCACAATAAGTAGCATTACCGGTGAATCTGGCCCGGTTTCAGTGGTGTTTCTCCGATGACAGCACTCTGGCGAAGGCTGAACAGAGAACAAGGATGAGCAGGAACCTGAACAAGCTGCGGCAGAATCAGAATGGCAGCTCTAACTAACCCCGACGAACTTCTAATGGCAGCGTCGATGGCATAACAATTAGAAAGTAATAACAGAACGAAGAAGCTGCGGCAGCAATATGGGCACCTGCAACTGCAAGCTCGGATGGTGGTAGAGCAATTTCCTCCTCCATCACGTGACAGTGACGGTGGCAGAACAGCAACCCAGCAGCAGCGGCTCCTCTCGTGCATCCTCTTCCTCCATCACTCAGCGATGGTGACGCGTCTCTATGGAAAGGCAGCAACGACGGAGCATGAACAGCAATGAGTCTAAGGGAGACGATGAGCAAGGACGGCAGTGGCTCCTCAGACAACGACGCGCGCGACGGATCCAGCAGCGATGGGAACAGCCGAGGCGACAGCGACGCGGGCTCCACGGAGGTCACGACGGCTGGACTACGTAGCGCTGCAGCTCGTGTGGTTGACAACGACGGTGATGGCAAAGAACCCCAGTGGCGGCTTTGGCGACAGAATGGTGGCTGCTTGGATCACACTCTGATTTTCTCTCTCTCCCTCCCTGTCTGATTCCATTTCAGCGTTATGTTTAGGAAGAAAGGGGGTGGGGTTTGGCGGCCGAAGGGAGAAGAAAATGGGTAGGTTAGGTTTCTTATTAGGAACTTAGGGTTTTTAATTTGGGGAATTAGGATTTTTGAGTTTGATTTGGGAATTAGGGTTAGAAATTAGAATTTTATAAAAAAAATATAGATATATATAAATATATATTTTGATAAAATTGGAAGATAAGATAATTTTAAAATCAAATATACCCTATTAAAAATATTTAGTAACATTATTTATTAACATATTGCTAAGTTCAATCAATTATTTTTTAATTTAAATTATAAGATAAACATAATAATTACATTTTTATAAAATATAATTTAAACTCAATATATTAACTGTTCATTATTTTTCTATCCCCGTAACTTTAATTTTAATTTATAAAATAACTAATTATGATAAAAATTGTGCATAAATATTAACTGACTTAAACATAAAGTATTTATAAAAATTATTCTAATCATTTCTAGTAAATTAATTCCTAAGAGTTCAAATTAATAACATAATTCATTCAAAATAGAATTTATTTAAATTAAATTATACAATTCTTCTTATTTTTCAATTATCAAACTTATAATTTCAATCATACCAAATATCTAATAAAGATTATATAAAAATTCTAATCAAATTAAACTTGAATTATGATGAAACTCCATTTAATTATCTTTAGTAAAATAATTTTCTTAAAATAAAATTATCAGTAAATAAAATAAACCACAAATAACTAATTATTTAATTTTCAAAAACTAGGGTTGTTACAATTTACATCCTGTTCAATCTCGCCATTATCCTATATGATGCACCCAAGATACTTAAAACTTTTAATTTTTTGTAGGATATTTTCTCCAATCTTCACATCTATATTAGGGTTTTCCCTTCTCAAACCGAACTTACATTCCATATATTCTGTCTTGTTACGGATTATGCGCAGACTATACACTTCTAGAGCTTCTCTCCATAAGTCCAACTTCTTATTTTAGTCTTCCCTTGACTTTCCCATAAGATCGATATTATCGGCAAAAAGCATGCACCATGACACAGGCTCTTGGTGTGCTCTATGAGTACTTCCAAGACTAATGTGAAAAGGTATGGACATAAGGACGATCCTTGGAGTAATCCTATAATAGGAAATTCCTCTGTCTCATCACTTTGGATCTTCACACTAATTGTGACCCCATCATACATGTCTTTAATTGCACGAATATATGTGATCTTTACTTTCCTCTTTTCTATAACCTTCCATAAGACCTCCCTTGACACCCTATCGTATGCTTTTTTCTAAATTTATAAACACCATATATAGATCCCTTTTATTACTACGATACATCTCTATCATCCTTTTTAACAGGTATATCGCTTCGGTAGTGGATCTGCCTGGCATAAATCTAAATTCGTTCTCTGTTACTTGTGTCTCTTTTCTCAACCTCTGTTCTATCACCCTTTCCCATAACTTTATGGTATGGGTCATGGGCTTGATCCTTATAACAACCCCAATTTTTGAGTACGCGAGATTTTTTCTAAAGATACGGATTTCTCTGGAAGATCAGTAAAGCGAACACCTCTGATGTATCATCAAGCATCTCGATCCTCATTTTCATTATGTCATCTTCAAGCTAGGACCTCTTTTTGGGTAAGCTCGACAACGCATTCACGAAGAACCTTGTT
The DNA here is from genome assembly GCF_003086295.3 of Arachis hypogaea. Lineage (NCBI taxonomy): Eukaryota > Viridiplantae > Streptophyta > Magnoliopsida > Fabales > Fabaceae > Arachis > Arachis hypogaea. The sequence continues at coordinate 46,105,514 of NC_092037.1, read as the reverse complement.
TTTAAACCATATCGGTTAGGAGTTTTGATTCTGGTTTCCGTCAATAGTCTCAGTTTGACGAACCAAACTTGATTCATGAGAAAAAAAAGATAATAGCATAATATTATAATTATATTAGTATTAGAAGCTTCTTGAATGATATTATAAGGTTACCTGGTCTGTTTTAGTTGAAAACAGGAAAATCAGTTTAACCGAGTTAAAAGTTTACTGGTGCAGTTTAGCACCAACACTCTCTGATGACTTTAGCAATGCCAAGGCCTCATCATACATGTTTTATTTTCATATTAAATACGTTACTACTGTCATTTATGCTAGTAGCTCAGAAAAGAATTTTTAGAGATGTTTTTAATTACGAGTGTTTCGATACATCTAGTTTTAGTAGTTATACACCTGAGATATTTTAATATTATTTTAACTCACCTCCAAGCCAACCAATCACAACTCATCCTACACCCCAAGACCCCCAAGGCTGGTCCATTTCCACCTTGTGGCCGAAAATAGGAAGAGAGAAAAAGAGAGAAAATTTATTAGTTCCAAATCTTCAAAACTTGATTTCTTCTGAACTAAAACTCAAATCAAAACTCTGATTACACCAAAATGATCCTCTCTTCTTCCTCTACATATCCATGTAATTTATCAAGGCAAGAATTAAGGTTAGATGGCTGTCCCTTTCCCCTTTGAATTCGGTTTTCAAGGAAGCATACTTAAAACATGTGTTTTCTTGATGTTCTTCCTTAGATCTCTTGCTTAGCTTGACTTATGGGCCAAAGATCTTCAATTTCCAGCAAGTTTAAGGTGAGGATATACTTCCTAAGCTGCCGTTGAAGTTTTGGTTAGTTGATGATTTTGGGTTTTAAAGTTGTTCTCGATTGGATTTAATTAGGAGGAAAAAGTGCTTTAAGAACACTTCAAAGAGTAACCGGATTTGGAGCATCGCATCAAGGTAGGATTTACTAACATTAATCTTGATTAATTGTATTTGAGTTATGTGATTATGATATGGTTTGGTTATGCTTGAAATTAATTGTTTATATGAGTGATTCTTGTTGAAATTTTGGTGAAAATTTGATGAAATTTGATGAAATTCAAGCTATGAACGTGTGTTCTTGTGCAGTTGGGAAAAACGAACCCTAACCTTTAAATTGGGGTTGAATTTGTGTTGTAATCAAGGGGAAAATATGGGCTTTAGTGGCTTCAATTTTATTTTGAATTATGGTAAAAATGGGTTGTTGAAAAGATTGAAAATGGGTAAAAATAGAGAAAGAATATGAAAAATTTACGAAGAATACGAAGAACACTTTGAGTGTGATGAAGAACATTGAAGAACACCTTTTAGATCTTAAAAAGGTCAAGAAAGTAAAATTTTTTGTGTTTGGGGTTATTTGGTAATTTCTGAAAGTTAGGGTGGTTAAAGTTGAAATATTAAAAGTTACGGGTAATAAAAAGTGAATTTATATAACTTTTACAATAAGAAAGGGTAAATATCAAAAATATATTAATAAAATAATAAATAATATAAAAATATTAAATAATATTATTTAATTAAAAATACTATTTTAATAAAAATAAAATAATACGAAAAGGCAGCTTTTCGTAAAAGCTTTAGAAAGACAACTTTAAGCGCAGAATCTCATAATTACCTTCATAAAACACTTAGGGAGTGGTAATAACATGTTAGTGAGGCAAAGATAAAGGAAAGATAAAAAGTTAAAGAAGAGATAAAAATCAAAGAAAAAGTCTGTAAAGTTTTAATGATTGAAAAACAATCAGAGACTAGTGAACGAACTAGGGCAACATAGTTAGTCCTTGAGTTGCGGCTAGGGTTAGGTATTAAAAAGTTAAACTGTTTCAATATAGACTTAATGAACCTATACTTGGGACAGACTAACTATTCATACCGAAATTTACATAAGCTTTAAATACATACGTTAAACAGAAAAATCAGAGCAGAGTAGAAAAACACAGAGAACAGAGTAACCAGAGTAGAGTAAAGAGATAAAAAGATAAGAGTAATATAATAAAGAGATATTTGTATGTATATTAGTTGCTTGAAGAAACCCAGAGCTTCTGTAGGGAAACTAAGTTACCTACAGCCATTTTCCACTTCCCCTGAGCAGACCAAAGCAAAGTATATATATATTTTCCTGCAAAAAGCAGAGGCTGTCTCAAATGAGCGGCTATTATTATATGCACATTTATTTAGGAACGGAAAATTGTATTCGAAAATTCATGGATTACTCGTGACCGGATAAATGTCGGGACTGCGGGTAGGGCAGCCAATCGACACATGAGTTCATGGCCTGTACTAGGGCTAGACATGTATCATTCTTGTTTGTGTAACACCCTAATTACCCTAAGCCTTACCTCTAGCCGTAAAGCAAAGGTTAATCAAATACGGATATTCAAGCTTGGAATAAAACAAATAACTTATACCATAAACATTAAACAGGGTTATCTAAACTTAGGGAATTTCTAACTAATACTAATCACACCACTGTATCTCACAGCCTTCGCCAACCTAACCTCTATGCGATCCCATCGCCACCGCCTACCTAACCTCCTCAATGCCGGACAAACACAATTAATACAAGAAGCAAGTAATACACAGGTAGTAATCATATATAACAGGTAATTCAAGAAGCAAGTAGGCATATTATACAATTAGGCAATCTCAAGTAATCAAAGCAAACAAACATATAGAAGATGCATATGATGAATACCTGTCCTGTTGGCTGTGATATCACATGTCGGTTATTGTGCCAAACCCGACAGAAAATCCGGTCGACAACTCCCGGATTAGTCTCTCTATTGCGCATGAGGAGGAATAATTTTGAGAGATGAGTGCCCTACCACCTTCTCCTTTTAGAGGGAAATATTCTGAGGGAGCGTGCCCTTCCACCTCCCTCTGGTTGCCGCATGATTCCATGGGTTAGTGCCCTACCACCTTGCAATCAGAGAGAAACCTATGCTCAGGAGAAAAAATTCCGAGGGAGAAGTGCCCTACCACCTTCTCCTTTCAGAGGAAAAACATTCTGAGGGAGAGTGCCCTACCACCTTTCTCTTGAGCGATAAATATGAGTGAGAAGCCCAGCTTCAAGCCTCACATCCGAACGTAGGCGGGAGACTGCCACAGCCCCTATGACGAATAACAATGCATAACATAATCATGTATTCAATCTCAGAGGCCACTTCTCAAAGCGCACTTCCACTGATACTCATTTCATCAACCATAATCATTCATTTCCAAGTTTTTAACTCATTACAACCATCACTAATTCATAACTTTCCATTCCGAACTCACTAGTTCGTCAATTTCTCAATTCATATACCATTCTTCTTTCGCACTCCACCAAACCCATCCTCAGTACACCAGAAACCTTAGCCTCCGTTCTCTAACTTTTCAACATAATACCAAACCAAAACCCTTAAGACCTTACCCATGTTTTATTGCCCAAAAATAAGCCCAAGAATCTCAAAATGGTATCACAGAAGTTTACAATCTTGTTGAGAAGGTGAAATAGTTGAACACAAAACTTAAGTTTGAAAAACAGGGCGTGTGCGTACACACAGGGGTGTGCGTGCGCACGCTTAGAAAGAAGTTTTTAAAAGTGTGCGTATGCATAGGGATGTGTGTATGCATAGGTACCAAAATTCATAATATCTGTTTGCTCGCACAACCTGTGCTAGCGCCCTTAATAGACTGGCCTTCCCAACAGGGTTGTGCGTGTGCACAGGTTGTAATACTTCGTTGGTTATGTGCGCGCACAGGTTGTGTTAGCGCTCTCAACCGCAAGCCTTCCCCTGTGTGTGCGTACGCATAAGGCTGTGCGTGCGCATAGGTTCAAAAAATCACACGGGTGTGCATGCGCACAAGGCTGAGCGTGCGCACATACCAGAATTCACAAAATTTTGTAACTTTGCAGAATTTCAGATTTTGACACCAAACTTTGAATGATCATAACTTCCTCTATAAGAATCTAAATTTTACAAACTTTATATCAATTTGAAGTTTTTTCAATGATCTTTAATTCTAAATAAATTTCAACAATTTTTGAAGACTGAGGTACAAGTCATGATCCGTCAAAGTTCACCGAAAATCTGTTTTTACCAAAAATACTAAAAACTCAATTTTTGCCACAACTCTCAATCCAAAATCACTTAGTCCACATTCTCAAAAGTCCTAGTGTACCTAAATCATATTCACATATCCTCTAATTCATTCCACAACCTAAAACTCACATTTTCATCATTTCCATACCATATTCATCAACCAATTCATTGAGCTTCCAAACATTACACAACAACATTATACATCAATAATTCTCATACATAGGTTCATCACTCACCACCCATCATTATCATACTAGTCACCCAACACCAACCTCAACACAACAATAATCAAAAGATTCAAAATCCAAAATCATCATCAACATATGTCATCAAACATTATAATCATCAATATCCTTCATTCCAAACCATCATTAACATTTTACATTAACTCATCACCTTAAATTCTCATAATCCTCATTATTCATCAATATAACTAATCACCATCAATACTCATCAACACCAATAATCTCCAACAATCATCATCAATCACAATAATCCAATACCCCAACAATTAATATCAATTCACATATAATTATTCATACACCAATATCATTCAATCCTATCTTAGGGTCAACTAGCCTAAGTTTCCAGAAATATTACATATTACATAAAAAAAACCGAAACCATACCTTGGTTAATTTCTAAATGCACCAAACACCAAAACGAAGCCACCAAGCTTGATCCAAGGCCTCAACCAACTCCAACAAACACCAAAACTCAATCTAACATTATACATATATATCAAAATCAAAACCTAGAAATCACAACATACAACACTACAAGGGTTTATGAGCAACCTTTCCTTGTCTAAAGAAGATTGGGGCAATTTTCAATAATTATCCGCTACTAGAGATAACCTAAACAACCAAAACCAAAAAACTTGCTCAAAACCCAACCTAAAAATGCACAGAAACTTAGGACAGAAAACTGGGGCGTGAAATGAGAGATATTACCAGCAAAACCAGATAGAAAGGAAGAGCTCATCGAAAGCTTCGTGTGGCCGCAAACGGCTTGTCAATCAGAGTTTCGTAGCTCAAGTTACAAGCAAATGAAGGTGAGGGTGAATAGTGCTCTTTCTTCTACCTCCCCATTCATAGCAGCTGCGCCCCTCTTTTCTTTTTGGGGAAGAAATGATCTCAAAGCTCATTTAATGAGCTTATATATGTTGGGCCTTGGGCCTGGTTTGAGCCCGATCCAACCCGTTAGCATTTTTGGTCCATTTGACCCACTTTGGGCCAAAACCTTTAAGATTAGTGTCCGATTTTCAATTCTAAATTATTTTTATCCTTTCAAAACAATAAATCAATTTTCAAAATCTTATTTTCCAAAATATGTGATACTAGACAGACTAGAGCCGATACTGCCAGCTTAAGCGCCAGTAAACATTTTTACAAAAAATTTTCGAAAAAGGTACATTTTCCAACTCAGAAAAATTCACTGAAATAAAATTTTACCTTTAAATTTTCAAATTAAAACTTCTAAATTTTAAATCTATCTCGGGCACTTAAAATTATTATTTTTATTAAAATAGTTTTTCGTGAAAAGCTTTGGCTCTTACAGTTTGCGCATCATTCTCTGTTGCATTCCTTTTTGTGTGTGATCTATTTCTTTATGTTTGTCTGCTTGTATGCTATATCTGTGTTTTATTTTCTTGTATTCTTCTGTTCATGTTCTGCTTTCTCTTTTCTCTATTTTCTCTTTCTATCTTTATCTTCTGTTTACTGCTTCATTGTATTCTATTATTCGTCTACTAATCAATATCGAATAAATGAACGTAACTAATAACCCCGGTTCTACTAAGAACTCCCCAGTTCTTATCCCTTTCTCTCTCCCTTCCACCTTCAGATGGAAGCATGAGTACCCTTCTGTAGTTCGCTGCCGACCGTTTGCAAAAAGGATTCCGCTCTAGGTAGTCTTCTGATTCTAGGGTGAATCTCATTCTCTGTTCATATATATATGTTGTAAGACTAGCCAATGTCTGCACCCTATTTATCTATGAGATTTAACCTAAGTCCTCCGTACGATGTTACTGTTATGCGGCCACACAATAAAATACCAGTGATATGTTCTAAGCCGACGTATGATCGTGCAGAGGAGTAGTAGAAGATGTTCCACCTTTTGATGACGTTCCACCTGACTCAAGTTTTGAAGATTTAGAACATACTTTCCCTCGCTTTAGTGGTTTAGAGGGACTAGGAGGGTATAGAGTCTAGGCTAGCCTGGGCACCGGCTTAGGGACTTCTTGAACAGGATAGGGCCTAGGATGTTGTATGTATATATAAGTATATAGTTATTATCTAGCTATATCTAAGGGTGTTCTAACTAAAAGTCTATACTCTAATAAAGGTTAGATCACTGAATATTGTCAAATGCTTAAGATGTATTTATGTGTGGTTGTTTATAACTGTTTTATCTGTTATTATTTGTGAATTGATTATGAATGATTCTGTTTATTAATCCAAATGTTTAAAAAAAAGTACCTTGAAAAATAACTATGCTTTTAACAACGAATCAGGCTCATATAATAAATAATATATAATAATTAGGAAGGCAAGTTGGTGGCACTCAATTTCTAGTATGATTGTGACGTACCATAAATTGGGTCATTAAAATTTGGTATCAGAGTAGTTCGTTTCCAGTAGAGCCTGGGGAGTGGACTGACTATGCTTCATTGCATACTCTGCTTGTGTATCTCATGCTGTTAGGGTATGTTTAAGATACATTTGGCATGAATGTCTATGAGAGCTCATTTCGGGAATGTTCGTACTTAACTTGAGATATTAAGATTGATCACCTTAATGTTGATTGCTTGGTGCGGATAAGTGGTGCGGTAATTTACAACCCACAAACTAACCGGCAAGTGCACCGGGTCGTACCAAGTAATACCTCAGGTGAGTGAGGGTCGATCCCACAAGAATTGATGGACTAAGCAACAATAGTTTAATGAATTACTTAGTTAAGCAAGCAGAACAGAGTGTTTTGGTATTCAAAGAGCATTAAATAGTAATTAAGAATTTCAGAATGCAAGCAGTAAAGAAGTTGTGAAATATAAATGTAGAAATAGTTAAGGTTTCAAGGATATCTATTTTCTGGATTGATTTTTCTTGTTAATTTAATTTAATCATGTAAGATTTAATTCATGACAAACTATATGTGACTAGACCCTAATTCCTTAGACCTTTCTAGTCTCCTCTAAAATTTATTAACTGCCAATTCCTTGGTCAATTAATTCCAATTAGAAGCTGCATGATCAAATTCCAGTTTGTATGCCACAAAAATTCTAATTACCCAAAAATAAGGGGATTATATATCACGTATCCCGTTAAATCCAAATAATTAAAATTTAGGAGAAATTATTTTCAAGCTGTTGTTCAAGTAAAGATCTTTTCCAAGTTATACAAGAACACAATTAGAACATGGGTCATACTTCCGTTCCACCCAAATTCATAAAATAAATAAAGAAAACAATTCTTGAATTATAAATTGAGACATGAATTAAAAGACAAAAACAATAAAATCAATCCATATAAATAGACAGAGCTCCTAACTTTAACAATGGAGGCTTAGTTGCTCATGGTTCAGAGAAAATAAGGATTCTGGTAAAATTGTAGAGTACGGAATGAATATTTGTTATAGAATCCTAATATCTTTTATATCTAATCCTAATTAATTAAAAATCTAATATCTAAAATTAAGATAATATCTTTTCTTATTTTTCAATTCAAATTTGATTAAGAATCAATTAAATAATCCACGCCTTGTAACGTGGGGACCACTTGGCTTCACTGGATCCGTGCCTAACTTGGCAGAGAGTTATGCCTTACTTTAGTGCCAAAATGGGGCCCAGAAATTGGCCCCAGGTTTTCTACGTTTTCTGCACATGGCGCATGTCACGCGTACGCGTCAGTCACACGTACGCGTCAGTCACGCATACGCGTCGATGATCTTTTTCGCGTGTCACGCATATGCGTCAAGTACGCACACACATTGCTGCACAATTATTCAAATCACGTACATGCATCGCTCCTCGCTGTCATGTCCTTTAATTCTTGTGCTGCAGAAATTCCATCAAATCCAGCTGAATGCTACCTAAGATAAACAGAATTGCACAAGACTCAAAGTAGCATCCATAGTGGCTAAAAGACAATTAATTCTAGATTAAACTTAACAAGTTGATTGCAAATTCACTAGGAAAAGACAAGAAAGATGCTCACACATCACAACACCAAACTTGAATTGTTGCTTGTCCTCAAGCAACCAAACTAATATAGGCTAAGGATGTGAATTTGCATGAGAATGGGAGTTCAATTAAGCTCAAGTCTATTCTTAAAATGAGATTTATTCATTGTAATTTTGAACAGTTTTGGCATCTCACACTCCTTTGAATCAGAGGAATGTCAATGTCATTCGGAATTAGAATCCGGATCATATTATGAATTCTCTAATTTTTATACTCCAGTTTAATCCTTGAACACAACATGATTTTCTTTAATTTATTTTCCTTTGGTGCTTTGCAACTTGAGCCTAGCCGTGACTTTAAATGTTTTATCTCAAGGGTTACTTGACACAGAAACACCATAAGCCGTTAACTGGGGGACTTTCTTTAAGTTCTAATTTTTCTTTCATTTACTCCCAGACAGTAGTGCTCAAAGCCTTTGGCATACTCTGTTAAACACACTTGGTCTCGACTCTAAGTGTTCTGTCTCAAAGATTACTTAACACAATCACACCACAAGCTTATGACTAGGGAAACAACTCTTTGAGCTTTTAATCATGTCTGACTTCCCTAGTCATTGATGATCAGAGCCTTGGACCTTGCTTTTAGAGTTTGTTTTTCTTTTGCTGTTTCTTTTGCTTCAAGGATTAAATTTGTGTTTGTTTCAGAGAAGTCATAATAATTCTCTAAATTCTTGTTTCTTATACATCAACATCCTTTGATTCAAATTCAAATATGCACTGTTCATCTCATGCATTCAAAAATCACAAATAATACCACCACATTTAAGTAAATAAGACTACTCTTAAATATAAACTCAATTTCTCATGCAATACATCACTTCTTTTTCTTTTAAATTCAAGCTTAGTGAGCAATACATGAGGCATATTTTTTTTGACTAAAAGTACAAAAGATCATGCAAGCAATTAAAGCAACAGAAAATAGAAGACAACATAATAAGAACGGAAGAGAAATAGAATGAAAGGAACTCAACCACCTCAGTTATGCTGCTGGTCATCTCATTCCTTCATGCAAGCACATTCATCTCCCTTTGGTGCTAAACAGAAAAGCGATAAGCGAAGTGTCAACACCAAACTTAAAGGTTTGCTTGTCCTCAAGCAAAGAAGAACTACAAACAGAGAGAGATATAAAAGCAATTAATATGATGAAAGAAGAATAAAAAGATAAAAGAACAAGAGAGAATTAGGATTTGGGAGGTGGATGATTTGAAATCAGGCGCTGCAGTGGTTCAATTGGGTGTCGCATGCAACGCGTACACGTAGCCATGGATCACACGAATTTCAAGCGACGCGTACGTATCGAGAACGTGGACGCGTGGACGGCCAGGACGGGAAAACGACGCGAACGCGTCAGGGATGCATCCGCGTGGTGGGGCTTCTGCACCCAACATAGTTCCAACCCCACACCAGCATAACTTTCTGGCCAAACACCTTTACGCCGATTTTGCTCATCCACGCGTGCGCATGTTTGATGCATACACGTGGAGTGCCAAAATCGCAATTAATGCGCACGCGTCATGGACGCGTACGCGTGAGCCAATTTGTGCGCAAAACACACTTCCTGCTCCCCTCTCGCACAACTGTCTGCCCAAACACCCATTTACGCCAATTTTCAAGGTCACGCGTACGTGTCTGGACGTGCACGCGTGGATGGCTAAAGGAGCAAACAACGCGCACGCATAGGGTACGCTTACGCGTGATCTTGTTAGTGCGTGAAGCACAGTTCCTGTGCTACTCCAGCGCAGCTTTCTGCCTTCTTCGTCTATTCTCTCTCTCTCTCTCTCTCTCTTTCTTTTTTATTTAAATCTTCAGTTCATGCTTCTAAAATAGCTGCATGATCAGATAAAACTCCATAAGAATCAGATAAATAAGAAAACTACTACTACGAAAATAACTAAGGATACGGAATTATCGGGTTGCCTCCCGACAAGTGCTTCTTTAACGTCACTAGCTTGACGGTCAGTTCTGCTAATTCAATAGATGAGCGGACCTTTAGCAATCAATCTCGCCTCCAAGATAGTGCTTCAACCTCTGTTCATTCACTGTAAATTTCCTGTCAGAATTCTCTTCCTGTATTTCCACATGACCATATGGTGAAGCTCTGGTAACCACGAACGGTCCTGACCACCGGGATTTCAACTTTCCTGGAAAGAATTTAAGCCTTGAATTATACAGAAGCACTAGCTGTCCTAGCTCAAAGACTCTGATGGAAATCTTCTTGTCATGTAATAACTTGGTTCTCTCCTTATAGAGCTTGGCATTCTCATAGGCTGAGTATCTAAATTCATCAAGCTCATTTAACTGGAGCATTCGCTTAATTCCTGCAGCTTCTGAATCAAGGTTCAGATACCTGATTGCCCAGTAAGCCTTATGCTCCAACTCAACTGACAAGTGACAGGCTTTGCCATAGACCAACTGATAAGGAGACATGCCAATGGGAGTCTTGTACATTGTCCGGTATGCCTAGAGAGCATCATCAAGCTTCCTAGACCAGTCCTTTCTTGAAACACTAACGGTCTTCTCTAGAATCCTCTTAAATTCCCTGTTGGAAACTTCAACTTGTCCACTTGTCTAAGGGTGATAGGGGGTTGCCACTTTATGATGGACTCCATATCTCTGCAGAAGAGAGTCCAACTATCTGTTGCAGAAATGGCTTCCTCCATCACTAATGAGTGTCCTCGGGACACCAAACCGGCTAAAGATATATCTCTGAGGAAAGCTCATGACCACCTTGGCATCATTGGTGGATAGAGCTACAGCTTCCACCCACTTGGACACATAATCAACTGCCACTAGAATATAGTTGTTTGAATATGAGGGTGGAAAGGGTCCCATGAAGTCAATACCCCACACATCAAACAACTCAACCTCAAGAATCCCCTGCTGTGGCATTTCATGGTTGGCTGGCTTTTTCACATCTGTCACAGTGCTTCACAAATGCTCTTGCATCCCTGAAGAGAGTCGGCCAGTAGAATCCACTCTGAAGGACCTTTGTAGCTGTCTTTTCACCACCAAAGTGGCCTCCATAATCTGAACCATGACAGTGCTAGAGAATTTGCTGTGTTTCTTCATCTGGGAGACATCTCCGGATGATACCATCTGAACACCTCTTAAAAATATATGGTTCTCCCAAATGTAGTACTTTGCATCCGTCAATAGCTTCTTTACTTGTTGCCGGCTGTACCACTTTGGAATGAAATTCATGGCTTTATAATTTGCAATGTCTACAAACCATGGAGCCTGCTGAATGAGAAACAACTGCTCGTCCGGAAATGTCTCAATCACAGCTGTGGGTGGTTGTACTCCTGCTTCAGGCTCAATTCTAGAGAGATGGTTAGCTACTTGATTTTCTGACCCTTTCCTGTCTTTTATCTCAATATCAAACACATGAAGGAGCAACACCTATCTGATTAATCTTGGTTAGAATCCTGTTTGGTTAGAAGGTACTTCAAAGCAGCATGATCAGTATAAATAATAACCTTAGAACCAAGTAAATAAGACCTAAAGTTATCAACAACATACACAATAGCTAATAATTCCTTTTCTGTAGTTCTGTAATTCTTTTGTGCATCATTTAACACATGACTGGCATAGTAAATGACATGTACAAGCTTACCATGCCTTTGTCCTAAAATAGCTCCTATAGCAAAATCACTGGTATCACACATCAAATCAAATGGTAAATCCCAATCAAGGGGAGCTATAATGGGAGCAGAGGTAAGATTTGCTTTCAGAGTTTCAAAAGCATGCAGACAATCAGAATCAAAGACAAAAGGAACATCAACAACCAACAAGTTGCTCAATGGTTTAGAAATTTTAGAAAAGTCCTTTATAAATCTCCTATAAAATCTTGCAAGACCCAAGAAACTCCTGACTGCCTTAACATTTGCTGGTGGTGGTAATTTTTCAATTACCTCCACCTTTGCTCTGTCAACCTCAATCCCCTTATTTGAAATTTGGTGTCCAAGAATAATATCTTCTGTGACCATAAAATGGCATTTTTCCCAATTCAAAATAATGTTTGATTCTTGACACCGTTTCAAGTCAAGAGATAAATGCTTAAGGCAGGATTCAAAAGAATTACCAAAACTAGAAAAGTTATCCTTAAATACCTTAATAAACTTTTCAACCATGTCAGAAAAAATTGAAAGCATACACCTCTGAAAAGTTACTGGAGCATTACAAAGTCCAAATGGCATTCTCCTGTAGGCAAATACTCCAAAGGGGCATGTGAATGCTGTCTTCTCTTGATCTTGAGGGTCCACTACAATTTGATTATATCCAAAATATCCATCTAGAAAATAATAAAAAGCATGACCAGCTAACCTCTCAAGCATTTGATCAATGAAAGGCAGGGGAAATGATCCTTCCTTGTAGCAGTGTTGAGCCTCCTGTAGTCTATACACATTCTCCATCCTGTGATTGTTCTTGTAGGAATAAGCTCATTCTTTTCATTTTGGATCACTGTCATCCCTCCTTTCTTGGGAACTACCTGCACAGGACTTACTCAAGGACTGTCAGAAATAGGGTAAATAATACCTGCTTCCCATAATTTCATTACCTCTTTTTGAACCACCTCTTTCATAGTTGGATTGAGTCTCCTTTTGGTTGCACAACTGGTTTAGTATCATCTTCAAGAAGGATCTTGTGCATACACTTGGTTGGACTAATCCCCTTCAAGTCACTAATGGTCCACCCAAGAGCTGTTTTATGGCTCTTGAGCACTGAAACAAGCGCCTCTTCCTCTTCAGGCATCAGGGAAGAGCTAATAATCACTGGATATGAATCATTTTCACCCAAAAACACATATTTCAGAGAAGGAGGTAAAGGTTTGAGCTTAAGCTTGGGAGCTTCCTCCTATGCTTTAGGCATGTAAACCATAGCCTTCTAGGGTGGTGAATCATTAACTTCAACTAATTCATACTCAGAAACAGGATCCAGAATGTCATCAAGCACCTCAGCTTTTAGTACCTCTTGAACAAGTGGTTCAATAACATCTATTTTCATGCACCCTTCAGAATCATTAGGGTGTTTGAGAGTCTCAAAAACATTTAGAACTGCCTGTTCTTCATTGACCCTTAGGGTTAATTCACCCTTTTGCACATCAATCAAAGCTCTACCTGTAGCTAAAAAGGGTCTACCAAGTATAATAGAGGATTTTACCTCCTTTTCCATGTCTAATATTACAAAATCAATAGGAAAAATAAATGGCCCTACTTTAACAAATAAATCCTCAACAACACCCACAGATAATTTAACAGAAAGATTAGCAAGTTGAAGAGAAATACGATTGGGTTTTACCTCCTCAATTTGAAGCTTTTTCATCACTGAAAGTGGAATTAGATTGATGCTAGCTCCAAGCTCACATAAAGCTCTCTGAATGATGACATCTCCAATGGTTCAAGGAATGACAAAGCTCCCTGGGTCTGGCATTTTCTCAGGGAGATTGTGTTGAATAATTGCACTACATTCCTTGGTTAACACCACTGTTTCTTGTTCCTTCCAATTCCTCTTATGGGACAATAACTCTTTCATAAATTTAGCATAAAGAGGCATTTGCTCAAGAGCCTCTGCAAAAGGAATGTTGATCTGTAGCTTCTTGAAGACATCTAAAAATTTGGAAAACTGCTTTTCTTTGGAAGCCTTCTGAAGCCTCTGAGGATATGGCATTTTTGGCTTGTATTCAGGAGCCTTTGGCAAAGTAGGATAAGTGTCAAGAGAATCAGGGAATGGGTTATCTGCACGCTTAGGAGGGGCACGCTCTACTTCTTCCTTCTTCTCCTCTGGAGCTTCTTTTTCAACTAATTCTTCATTGGCCTTGGTCTCAGAGCCAGCTACTTTACCACTTCTCAACTGAATAACCTTGCAATCTTCTCTTGGATTCACCACTGTATCACTTGGTGATGTACTTGCGGACCTCTCAGGTATTTGCTTGCTCACCTGGCCCATTTGTACTTCCAAGTTTCTAATGGAGGCTCTGGTTTCCTGCATAAAACTCCTCATCATCTTCCAATTAGAATCTTCTTGGGATTTAGAGTTAGCCTGCTGAGGTGGTTGTTGCTGCTGAGACTGAAATTGGCGATTATTGTAATTGTTCTATTAGAAGCCGCCCTGAGAATTATTGTTGAGATTTTGAAGTCTCTGAGGTTGGTCTCTCCACCCAAAATTTGGGTGATTTCTACATCCTTGATTGTATGTCTGAGAATAGGGGTCATTATTGGGATTTCTAGAACCACTCCCTATGTAATTGACCTGTTCAGAAGAGGATTGAACATAATCATAATTATCATTTTGCACTAAATTTCCTGCCATGTCATAGGAGACCGCTTGAGGTGGATTTTGGGTGTTGATAGCTGAGACTTGCATGCCACCCATGTGTTGAGTAAGTAGACTTATTTGCTGAGACATAAGCTTGTTCTGAGCAAGAATAGCATTAAGAGCTTCTACTTCTATGACACCCTTCTGAGGAGTCTCAGAGTTTACAGGATTCCTGTTAGATGAGTATAAATATTGGTTGCTAGCAACCAATTCAATACGCTCAATAGTCTCCTTCGGTGTCTTCTTCTTGTGCAATGAACCTCCTGCAGAATTATCTAAGCACATTTTGGACAGTTCACCCAAACCTTCATGAAAGATATCTAGTTGGGTCCACTTGGAGAACATGTCTGGAGAATATTGCCTAGTCAATAGCTTGTATCTCTTCCAAGCTTCATACATAGTTTCACCATCCTTCTGCCTGAAGGTCTGAACCTCCACCCTAAGCTTAGCCAGCTTATTTGGTGGGAAACATTTAGTGAGAAATTCAGTAACAACCTTGTTCCAAGTATTCAAACTCTCCTTGAGTTGGAAATCTAGCCATAGCTTTGCTCCATCCCTTAGAGCAAACGGGAAGAGCATGAGTTTGTATACCTCTGAGTTCACTCCATTTGTCTTCCAGTATCACAAATCTGCAAAAAATTAGAAATAAATTAATTTGGGTCTTCGTGGGGAAGACCATGATACTGGAAGTTTTGTTGCACCAGGGTGACCAGTTGTGGCTTCAACTCAAAGTTGTTCGCAGCTATAGGAGGCACCACAATGCTTTTTCCATAAAGATTTGCAGTAGGAGCAGAGTAAGAGCCAAGTACTCTCCTTTGTTGTTCATTCCCATTCGGATTTGCCATATTAGCACTATCAGCATTGTTAGGATCCATAGTGGATTCTGCAGCCTTGCAAAGTCTAGCTTGTTGTAAACGCCGCCTGAAAGTCCTTTCAGGTTCAGGATCAAAGTCTAAGAGATGTTCTTTGTCTCTGTTCCTGCGCATAAACAAATAAAAGACAAGAAAAAAAATTGGAACTCTCTACGTCAAAGTGCAGAGAATCCCCAGTGAGGTAACCTGAACTAGGAAACACCAAACTTAATTTCAGAAATTACTAAAAATATTAGTGCTATTAAAATATTTTTCTTTTTTTTGAAAATATTAAAAATAGATTTTAAGTAAAATAAAAAATAAAACACCTAATCTAAGCAATCAAACAACTAATAGTTGTTAATCACTATCAACCCCCAAAAACGGCGCTAAAAACTTGGTGCGGTAATTTACAACCCACAAACTAATCGACAAGTGCACCGGGTCGTACCAAGTAATACCTCAGGTGAGTGAGAGTCAATCCCATGAGGATTGATGGACTAAGCAACAATAGTTTAATGAATTACTTAGTTAGGCAAGAAAAAAAGAGTGTTTTGGTATTCAAAGAGCATTAAATAGTAATTAAGAATTTCAGAATGCAAGCAGTAAAGAAATTGTGAAATATATATGGAGAAATAGTTAAGGTTTCAGAGATATCTATTTTCTGGATTGATTTTTCTTATTAATTTAATTTAATCATGTAAGATTTAATTCATGGCAAACTATATGTGCTAGACCCTAATTCCTTAGACCTTTCTAGTCTCCTCTAAAATTTATTAACTGCCAATTCCTTGGTCAATTAATTCCAATTAGAAGCTGCATGATCAAATTCCAGTTTGTATGCCACAAAAATTCTAATTACCCAAAAATAAGATGATTATATGTCACATATCCCGTTAAATCCAAATAATTAAAATTTAGGAGAAATTGTTTTCAAGCTGTTGTTCAAGTAAAGAGCTTTTCCAAGTTATACAAGAACAAAATTAGAACATGGGTCATACTTCCGTTCCACCCAAATTCATAAAATAGAGAGCGAAAACAATTCTTGAATTATAAATGGAAACATGAATTAAAAGACAAAAACAATAAAATCAATCCATACAAATAGACATAGCTCCTAACTTTAACAATGGAGGTTTAGTTGCTCATGGTTAATAGAAAATAAGGATTCTGGTAAAACTGTAGAGTACGAAATGAATATTTGGTATAAAATCCTAATATCTTTTATATCTAGTTCTAATTAATTAAAAATCTAATATCTAAATTAAGATAATATCTTTTCCTATTTTTCAATTCAAATTTGAATTAGAATCAATTAAATAATCCACGCCTTGTAACGTGGGGACCACTTGGCTTCACTGGATCCGCGTCTAACTTGGCAGAGAGTTGCGCCTTACTGGAGTGCCAAAATGGGGCCCAGAAATTGCCCTCAACGTTTTCTGCATTTTCTGCACATGGCGCATGTCATGCATATGCGTTAGTCACGCATACGCGTCGACGGTCTTTTTTGCGTGTCATGCGTACGCGTCAGGTATGCGCACGCGTTGCTCCTCGCTGTCATCTCCTTCAATTCTTGTGCTGCAGAAATTCCATCAAATCCAGCTGAATGCTACCTAAGATAAACAAAATTGCACAAGACTCAAAGTAGCATCCATAATGGCTAAAAGATAATTAATTCTACATTAAACTTAACAAATTGATTGCAAATTCACTAGGAAAATACAAGAAAGATGCTAACGCATCAATAAAACCTCAATGAATGTGAATAAGCATGGTTTAATCGAGCTCTGAATGACGAATCGATGTTGAGCTACAGCTATCTTTATAGCTGTTATGATGTCCATGGCTATGACTATGTGAGATTTTTGTGCTGTAAGGAACGGACCGATCTCTTCGTCAGGATTGCTTGAAGAAAATAGATAGCTTGAAGATGGATACTTGCACGGGGCTCGAATTTTGAGGGCAAAATTTTCTTTTAGGAGGGTAGAATGTAACAACCTCATTTTTCAAGTACGCAAGATCTTTTCTAAAGATACAGATTTCTCAGGAAGATCAGTAAAGCGAACACCTCTGATGTATTATCAAGCATCTCAATCCTCATTGTCATTATGTCATCTTCAAGCTAGGACCTCTTTTGGGGCAAGCTCAATAACACAATCACGAAGAACCTTGTTTTTGAACCGTATCATTTAGGAGTTTTGATTCTGGTTTCCGTAAGTAGTCCTAGTTTGATGAACCAAATTCGATTCATGAGAGAAGAAAGATAATAGTATAATATTATCATTATATTAGTATTAGAAGCTGCTTGAATGATATTATAAGGTTACCTGGTCTATATTAGATGAAAACAGGAAAATTGGTTTAATTGGGTTCATAGTTTACTGGTGTAGTGATGAGCGGATAATTTATACGCTTTTTGGCATTGTTTTTAGGTAGTTTCTAGTATGTTTTAGTTACTTATTAGTATATTTTTGTTAGTTTTTATGCAAAATTCACATTTCAAGACTTTACTATGAGTTTGTTTATTTTTCTGTGATTTCAGGTATTTTCTGGTTGAAATTGAGAGACCTAAGAAAAAATCTGATTTAGAGGCTGAGAAAGGACTGCAGATGCTGTTGGATTCTGACCTCCCTGCACTCGAAGCAGATTTTCTGGAGCTACAGAAGCCCAGTTAGCACGGTCTTGATTGCTTTAGAAAGTAGACATCTTGGGCTTTCTAGCAATGTATAATAGTTTATACTTTACCCGAGACTCGATGGCCCAAACTGGCGTCCAAATGCCCAATAGAGACCCCTTTTTGGCGTAAAACGCCAGAACTGGCACCAAAGCTGGAGTTAAACGCCCAAACTGGCACCCAAGCTGGCGTTTAACTCCGAGGATGGCCTATGCACGTGAAAGCTTCAAAGCTCAGCCCAAGCACACACCAAGTAGGCCCCGGAAGTGGATTTCTGCACTATCTACTCATTTTCTGTAAACCTAGTTTACTAGTTTAGTATAAATAGCACTTTTTACTATTGTATTAGGGTCTTCTTGGGAACCCTTGAGCTTTATGATCATCTTTGGGATGGAGGCTGGCCATTCGGCCATGCTTAGACCTTTTTCTCTTATGTATTTTCAATGGTGGAGTTTCTACACCTCATAGATTAAGGTGAGGAGCTCTGCTGTTCCTCAAGAATTAATGCAAGTACTATTGTTTTTCCTTTAATTCATGCCTAATTCTTCTCCAAGATATACTCTTGTACTTAATTCAGTTAAGTCAGACTTAAGGGGTGACCCGTGACAATCACCCACTATCTTCAGTACTCGCTTCGCCAAGATCCGCGTGCCTGACAACCACAAAGCGGTCTACATGATGTTCAACGTAGTCATTGGATGCCAGCCGGAGTATACTGTCTTAGGACTCTAATCCATGGATTCGCATCGTCTATCATGACAATAGAGCATCCGACCCCGTGATTAGGATCTTCGTGGTATAGGCTAGAATCAATAGACAACATTCTTGAGGTCCGGAAAGTCTAAACATTGTCTGTGGTATTCTGAGTAGGATCTGAGAAGGGATGACTGTGAGGAGCTTCAAACTCGCAAATGTTGGGCGAAGTGACTGTGCAAAAGGATCCATGGATCTTATTCTGACACAAGTGAGAACCGACAGATGATTAGCCCTGCGGTAGCTGTGCTTGGTATTTTTCATCCGAGACGAGAAATTTGACAGTTGATTAGCTGTACAGAGACTGTAGCCGGACCATTTTTACTAAGAGGATCATATAGCTTGCCATGGAAGGGAGGACGCATGATTGGATGAAGACAATAGGAAAGCAGAGGTTCAGAAGCAACAAAGCATCTCCAAACGCTTCTCTGAAATTCCCACCAATGAATTACATAAGTATCTCTATGTTATTTTCCGCTTTATTTATCTTTTAATTATCAAATTCTCATAACCATTTGAATCCGCCTGACTGAGATTTACAAGATGAACATAGCTTGCTTCAAGCCGTCAATCTCTGTAGGATCGACCCTTACTCACGTAAGGTATTACTTGGACGACCCAGTGCACTTGCTGGTTAGTTGTGTGGAGTTGTGAAAAGTGTGATCACAATTTTGTGCACCAAGTTTTTGGCACCGTTGCCGGGGATTGTTCGAGTTTGGACAACTGACGGTTCATCTTGTTGCTTAGATTGGGTAATTTTATTTTATGTTTAAGCTTTTATTTTTATTTTTGAAAAAAAATACAAAAAAAATTAATAAAATCATAAAAACCAAAAATATTTTTTGTATTTCTTATTTGAGTCTAGTGTCAAATTTTAAGTTTGGTGTCAATTGCATGTTTTTAATTCTCTTAAGTTTTCGAAAATACATGCATTGTGTTCTTCTGTGATCTTCGAGTTATTTTTTTATGATTTCCTTTGTCTGATCTCATGATTTTCCTGTTTTTTGTTTTATGTTGTTTTTCATATGCATTTTCAAAATCATAGTGTTTGAACATTCAATATTTCTAAATTTGGTGTCTTGCATGTCTTTCTTTTCTAAAAAATTTTCAAAAATATGTCCTTGATGTTCATCATGATCTTCAAAGTGTTCTTGGTGTTCATCTTGACATTCAAAGTGTCCTTGCATGCATTACTTGTTTGGATCTTGCATTTTTATGTTTTATTTCATTTTGTTGTTTTTCTCTTTCTTCATTAAAAATTCAAAAATAATATATATATATATATATATATATATATATATATATATATATTTTCAAGTAAATAATACAGAGAAATGAAGGTTCAGAACATAAGGCAGAAGAATCACAGAGAGAAAGAGCTCACTGGCGTTAAAACGTCAGTAAAAGAGGCAATTTGGGCGTTAAACGCCAGAATGGCTATAATTCTGGGTGTTTAACGCCAGTAAAGGTACCATTCTGGGCGTTAAATGCTAGAATGGGCAGCATTCTGGGCGTTTAGAAAAACGCCCAGTAAAGAAGGATTTCTAGCGTTTAACGCCAGCCGGGGTATCTGGTTGGGCGTTAAACGCTCAAAGAGGCAGCCACATGGGCGTTAAACGCCAAAACAGATATCATTCTGGGCGTTTAATGCCAGGATGACACAGGGGAGGTAATTTCGTTTCAAATTCAAATTTTTTCAAATTTTCACGTTTTAATTCATAATTTTAAAATCGTATCTTTCCACATTTTCAAAAATCCTTGCTAACAATTAATGTTTTGATTCAAAAATTTCAAGTTTGTTACTTTCTTGTTAAGAAAGGTTCAATCTTTGAATTCTAGAATCATATCTTTTAGTTTCTTGTTAGTCAAGTCATCAATTTTAAAAATCAAATCTTTTTAATTTTTTTCTCAATCATATCTTTTCAAATCATATCTTTTTCAAGCAAATCTTTTTCAATCATATCTTTTTAAAATTTTGATTTCAAAATCTTTTTCTAACTTCTTATCTTTTCAAAATTATTTTCAAATCTTTTTTAACTAATTACTATTTCTTATCTTTTTCAAAACCACCTAACCATTTTTTCACTTCCAATTTTCGAAAACTACTAACCACTTTTTCAAAAAATCTTTTTAATTAACTAATTATTTTAGTGTTAATTTTCGAATACCCTCTCTCTCATCTCTTTCTATTTATTTTCTAACACCTCTCTTCTACTTATAATTCGAACCCTCTCTCTCCCTCTGTGTTCGAATTCTTCGTATTCTCTCTCTATCTCAAGGAATCTCTATACTGTGACATAGAGGACTCTACTACTCCCTACTTTCTCTTATTTTTCATATGAGCAGAAACAGGAATAAAAACATTCTTGTTGAAGCTGATCCTGAACCTGAAAGGACTCTGGAGAAGAAGCTAAGAGAAGCTAAAGCACAACACTTCGGAGAGGACCTTAAGAGAATTTTGAAAAAGAAGCAGACATGGCAGCCGAACCCAACAACAATGCTAGAGATGCAAGGAAGATACTTGGTGACTATGTTGTACCAGCTTCCAACTTCTATGGAAGAAGCATCTCAATTTCTAGCATTGGAGCAAACAACTTTAAGCTTGAGACTCAATTAGTTTCTCTAATGCAGCAGAATTGCAAGTTTCATGAACTTCCATTGGAAGATCCTCATCAGTTCTTAGCTGAATTCTTGTAGATATGTGATACTGTTAAGACCAATGGGGTTGATCCCGAGGTCTACAGACTTATGTTTTTCCCCTTTGCTGTAAGAGACAGTGCTAGAACATGGTTGGACTAGAGAAAGCCTGAACTCTTGGGACAAGTTGGTCAATGCTTTCTTGACCAAATTCTTTCCACCTCAAAAGATGAGCAAGCTTAGAGTGGAAGTCCAAACCTTCAAACAGAAGGAAGGTGAATCCCTCTATGAAGCTTGGGAAAGATACAAGCAATTAACCAAAGTCCAAAAGGTGTCCTTCTGACATGCTTCCAGAATGGAGCATCATATGTATATTCTATGATGGTCTGTCTGAATTGTCCAAGATGTCATTGGACCATTCTGCTGGTGGATCTCTTCATCTGAAAACACTTGCAGAAGCCCAGAAACTCATTGAGATGGTTGCAAATAACCAGTTCATGTACACTTTTGAAAGAAATCCTATGAATAATGGGATGACTCAGAAGAAAGGAGTTCTTGAGATTGATACTCTGAATACCATATTAGCTCCGAACAAAATATTGACTCAGCAAGTCAATATGATTTCTCAGAATATGACTGGATTGCAAGCTGCATCCGACAGTGCTAAAGAAGCCTCCTCTGAAGGAGAAGCTTATGACCCTGAGAATCCTGCAATGGAAGAGGTGAATTACATGGGAGAATCCTATGGAAACACCTATAATCCTTCTTAGAAGAATCATCCAAATTTCTCATGGAAGGATCAACAAAAGCCTCAACAAGACTTCAACAACAATAATGGTGGGAGAAATAAGTTTGGCAGTAGCAAACCTTTTCCATCATCTTCTCAGCAACAGATAGAGAATTCTGAGTAGAGCCTCTCTGGCCAAGCAAACATAGTCTCTGATCTATCTAAGGCCACTCTCAGTTTCAGGACTGAAACAAGGTCCTTCATTAAAAATTTGGAGGCACAAGTGGGTCAAAAGAGTTACTAAAACTCCTCCTAGTACTCTCCCAAGTAATATAGAAGAGAATCCCAAAAGAGAGTGCAAGGCCATAACTATAACCAAAATGGCCAAACCTAGAGAGAGTGAAAAGACAGTGATTTCCAGTAAGGAAGACCTCAAGGGATGTCCACTAACCAATAAGAAGTTCTCTATTGAGGAACCAAAGGAATCTGAGGCTCATACAGAGACCCTAGAGATTCCATTGAACTTACTATTGTCATTCATGAGCTCTGATGAATATTCTTCCTCTGTAGAGGACGAAGAAATTGTTGAAGAGCATGTTGCTCAATATCTGGGAGCAATCATAAAATTGATTGCCAAGTTATTTGATAATGAGACTTGGGAGGATGAACCTCCATTGCTTATCAATGAACTGAATACATGGATTCAGCAGACATTGCCTCAAAAGAAACTGGATCTCGGAAAGTTCTTAATACCTTGCACCATAGGCACCATGACCTTTGAAAAGGCTCTGTGTGACCTGGGGTCAGGTATCAATCTCATGCCACTCTCTGTAAAGGAGAAACTAGGGATCTTTGAGGTACAAGCTGCAAGAATGTCACTAGAGATGGCAGACAAATCAATGAAACAGGCTTATGGACTTGTAGAGGATGTCTTAGTGAAGGTTGAAGGCCTTTACGTCCCTGCTAACTTCATAATCCTAGACACTGGGAAGGATGAGGATGAATCCATCATCCTTGGAAGACCCTTCCTAGCCACAGCAAGGGCTGTGATTGATGTGGACAGAGGAGAGTTAGTCCTTCAATTGAATGAGGACTACCTTGTGTTCAAGACTCAAGGATCTTCTTCTATAAACATGGAGAATAAGCATGAAAAGCTTCTCTCAATACAAAGTCAGACAGAGCCCCTATACTCAACTTCTAAGTTTGGTGTTGGGAGGCCACAACCATGCCCTGAGCATCTGTGAAGCTCTGTAAGAGCTTCCTGTCAAGATATTGACATTAAAAATGTGCTTATTAGGAGGCAACCTAATTTTATTTATCTATATTAATTACTTTTTCATTCTATTTTCTAGTGTTAGTCTATGTCTTCTTTAGGTTGATGATCATGTGAAGTCACAAAAACAGCTGCAGAATTAAAGCAAGAATAAAAAATAGCATCAAAAATAGCACACCATGGAGGACGAGCTTACTGGCGTTCAAACACCAGTAAGGCTAGCAAAGTAGGCGTTTAACGCCCAGTCTGGCGCCATTTTGGGTGTTAAACGCCAGAAATGGCACACAGACTGGCGTTTAACGCCAGAAAAGGGTGTCTGGTGTCTGGCTGGTGTTAAACGCCAGTAAGGGTAGCAGAATGGACGTTTAACGCCCAGTCTGGCAGCATTATGGGTATTAAATGCCAGAACTGGCAGCCAGACTGGCGTTTAACGCCATAAATGGGTAGTAGCTTGGCGTTCAATGCCAGAAATGCCACACAGAGGGCGTTTAAATACCAAAAAGGTGTAGGGATGAGAAATCCTTGACACCTCAAGATCTGTGGACCCCACAGGATCCCTACTTACCCCAACTCATTCTCATTCCTCTTCACACCTTTCCATAACGCCCTTTCCCAAACACCATTCACCTTTCAAATCCTACCCTCTTCCCCACAACCTCTTCACCACTCACATCCATCCTTTATTTCCCATCATACAACCCACCTACCCCCACCCACTCAAATTCAAACCATTTCCCTCCCAAACCTAACCCATGTCACATGGATTCCTCCTCCTCCTTACCCTATATATACCCCTCCTTACTCCTTCATTTTCACACATCACAAACGCTCCACACCCACTTGGCCAAACGACTCCTCCATTTCTTCTTCTTCTACTCCTTTCTTTCTTCTTTTGCTCGAGGACGAGCAAATCTTTTAAGTTTGGTGTGGAAAAAGCGTTGCTTTTTGTTTTTTTCCATAACCATTAATGGCACCTAAGGTCGGAGAAACCTCTAGAAAGAGAAAAGGAAAGGTAATTGTAGAAGCTCAAGAACTCATTGACATGGTTGCAAATAACCAGTTCATGTACACTTCTGAAAAGAATCCTGTGAATAATGGGACGCATCAGAGGAAGGGAGTTCTTGAAATTGATGCTCTGAATGCCATATTGGCTCAGAATAAAATGTTGACTCAGAAAGTCAACATGATTTCTCAGAGTCTGAATGGATGGTGAAATGCATCCAACAGTACTAAAGAGGCATCTTCTGAAGAAGAAGCTTATGATCCTGAGAACCCTGCAATGGCAGAGGTGAATTACATGGGTGAATCCTATGGAAACACCTATAACTCCTCATGGAGAAATCATCCAAATTTCTCATGGAAGGATCAAAAAAAGCCTCAACAAGGCTTTAATAATGGTGGAAGAAACAGTTTAGCAATGGCAAGCCTTTTCCATCATCTTCTCAGCAACAGACAGAGAATTCTAAGCAGAGCCCCTCTAGCTTAGCAACCACAATCTTTGATCTATTCGTGGACAAAATTGTGATCATCAATAATGGCTCTTTAATATGTGCATCTGTTAACTCAGCACTTCCTTTCCACAGCAAGTGTACTGGGTCGTCCAAGTAATAAACCTTACGTGAGTAAGGGTCAATCCCACAGAGATTGTTGGTATGAAGCAAGCTATGGTCATCTTGTAAATCCCAGTCAGGCGGATTCAAATGTGATTGGATTAGATAATTAAAAGATAAATAAAATAGGATAGAAATACTTATGTAAATTAATAGTGGGAATTTCAGATAGGTGCATGGAGGTGCTGTGTTCCTTCCGAATCTCTACTTTCTCATTACATTCATCCAATCCTTCTTACTCCTTTCCATGGCAAGCTGTATGTAGGGCATCACTGTTGTCAATGGCTAGATCCCATCCTCTCAGTGAAAAAGGTCCAAATGCTCTATCACAGCATGGCTAATCATCTGTCGGTTCTCAATCAGGTTGGAATAGAATCCAGTGATTCTTTTGCGTCTGTCACTAACGCCCAGCCTTCAGGAGTTTGAAGCTCGTCACAATCATTCAATCCCGGAATCCTACTCGGAATACCACAGACAAGGTTAGACTTTCCGGATTCCAATGAATGCCGCCATCAATTCTAGCTTATACCACGAAGATTCTGATTAAGGAATTCAAGAGATATGCGCCCGGTCTAAGGTAAAACAGAAGTGGTTGTCAGTCACGCGCGTTCATAAGTGAGAATGATGATGAGTGTCACGGATCATCACATTCATCAAGTTGAAGTGTAACGAATATCTTAGAACAGGAATAAATCAAATTGGATAGAAGATAGTAGTAATTGCATTGAAACTTGAGGTACAGCAGAGCTCCACACCCTTAATCTATAGTGTGTAGAAACTCCACCGTTGAAAATACATAAGTGATGAAGGTTCAGGCATGGCCGAATGGCCAGCCCCCATGATCTGAGAACTAAACGTCCCAAGATGTCTAATACAATAGTAAACTATCCTATTTATGCTAGACTAGCTACTAGGGTTTACAGGAGTAAGTAATTGATGCATAAATCTACTTCCAGGGCCCACTTGGTGTATGTTTGGGCCGAGCTTGATCTATCCACGAGCTGAGGCTTCTTTTGGAGTTGAAAGCCAAGTAGTAACGTGTTTTGGGCGTTCAACTCCGGTTCGTGACGTGTTTATGGCGTAAAATCACCCAGCATCCTCCTTGCATTATTGTTGTTGGGTTCGGCTGCCATCACCTTCTCTTGTTCGAAAATTTCAGAAAGGTTGTCTCTGGATTGTTGTAATTTAACTTCTCTTAGTTTCCTCTTCAGAGTCCTTTCAGGTTTAGGATCAGCTTCAAGAAGAGTGTCTTTTTCCTTGTTCCTACTCATATGAAAGAGAAGAGAAAAAGAAAAGGAAGAAGAATACTCTATATCTGGACAAAGAGGATCCTTATTATTAGTAGAAGAATAAAGGAATAAAAGTGGAGAATCCAATCACAAGGGTGAGGATAGAGGCAGTGATTGGAGATGAAGAGAGGTGAAGAGAAGTGTTAGTAAATAAATTAATAAATAGAAGGAGAGAAGAGAGGGAGAATTCGAAAATAATTTTGAAAAAGTAGTTAATGATTTTCGAAAATTAAAGATAAGATATAATTAAAATTAAAATTTAAAACAATTAGTTAATTTAAAAAGAATTTTGAAAAAGGGATGAGATATTTTTGAAAATTAGAGAGGGAAAAGTAGTTAGGTGGTTTTGAAAAAGATAAGAAACAAACAAAAAGTCAAATAGTTAGTTGAAAAAGATATTAAAGTCAAATTTGAAAAGATAAGAAGATAAGAAGTTAGATAAGATATTTTGAAATCAAATTTTTGAAAAAGGTAAAATTTTGAAAAAGATATGATAAAAAGATAAGATGAAAAGATATGATAAAAAGATATGGTTGAAAAAGATTTAATTTTTTTAAAATTAAAATTAATTAGTTAACTAACAAGAAACTAAAAGATAAGATTCTAGAATTTAAAGATTGAACATTTCTTAAAAAGAAAGTAACAAACTTGAATTTTTTGAATCAATCATATTAATTGTTAGCATAATTTTCGAAATTAAAGATAAAATTAAGAAAAATATTTTGGAAAAATATTTTAAAGAATTTTCGAAAATTAATAAGAAAAATGAAAAAGTTTTAATTTTTGAACAAGTTTTAAAAGGATAAGATTTTTAAAATTGAAAATTTGACTTGACTTGTAAGAAACAACTAATTTTAAAAACTTTTGACTAAGTCAACTCAAATTTTCGAAAATTATGAGAAAATTAAGGAAAAGATATTTTTTTGATTTTTGAATTTTTAATTATGAGAGAGAAAAACACAAAGATGACCCAAAACATAAAAATTTTGGATCAAAACACAAGATGCATGCAAGAACACTATGAATGTCAAGATGAACACCAAGAACACTTTGAAGATCATGATGAACATCAAGAACATATTTTTGAAAAATTTTTGATGCAAAGAAAACATGCAAGACACCAAACTTGAAATTCTTTAATGCTTGGACTCTAACAAACAAAAAATGCATATGAAAAACAACAAAAGATACAAAACAAGAAAACATCAAGATCAAACAAGAAGACTTACCAAGAACAACTTGAAGATCATGAAGAACACTATGAATGCATGAATTTTTCGAAAAATTTATAAAGCTTGCAATTGACACCAAACTTAAAAGTTGACTCAAGACTCAAACAAGAAATACAAAATATTTTTTATTTTTATGATTTTAAGATTTTTTTGTATTTTTATTATTTTTTTCGAAAATATTCTTTAGAAAAATGAAAATAAAGAAAAAAATTTTTGAAAATTTTTTTGAAAACTTTTTGAAAAGAAAATTACCTAATCTGAGCAACAAGACGAACCGTTAGTTGTCCATACTCGAATAATCCCCGGCAACGGCACCAAAAACTTGGTGGACGAAATTGTGATCATCAATAATGGCTCTTTGATATGTGCATCTGTTAACTCAGCACTTCCTTTCCACAACTCCGTTCAACTAACTAGCAAGTGTACTGGGTCGTCCAAGTAATAAACCTTACGTGAGTAAGGGTCGATCCCAGAGAGATTGTTGGTATGAAGCAAGCTATGGTCATCTTGTAAATCCCAGTCAGGCGGATTCAAATGTGATTGGATTAGATAATTAAAAGATAAATAAAATAGGATAGAAATACTTATGTAAATTAATAGTGGGATATTCAGATAGGTGCATGGAGGTGCTGTGTTCCTTCCGAATCCCTACTTTCTTATTACATTCATCCAATCCTTCTTACTCCTTTCCATGGCAAGCTATATGTAGGGCATCACCGTTGTCAATGGCTACATCCCATCCTCTTAGTGAAAAAGGTCTAAATGATCTGTCACAGCACAGCTAATCATCTGTCGGTTCTCAATTAGGTTGGAATAGAATCCAGTGATTCTTTTACGTCTGTCACTAATGCCCAGCCTTCAGGAGTTTGAAGCTCGTCACAGTCATTCAATCCCGGAATTCTACTCGGAATACCACAGAGAAGGTTAGACTTTCTGGATTCCCATGAATGCCGCCATCAATTCTAGCTTATACTACAAAGATTCTGATTAAGGAATCCAAGAGATATGCACCCGGTCTAAGGTAGAATGGAAGTGGTTGTCAGTCACGCGCGTTCATAAGTGAGAATGATATGAGTGTCACGGATCATCACATTCATCAAGTTGAAGTGCAACAAATATCTTAGAACAGGAATAAATTGAATTGGATAGAAGATAGTAGTAATTGCATTGAAACTTGAGGTACAGCAGAGCTCCACACCCTTAATCTATGGTGTGTAGAAACTCCACCGTTGAAAATGCATAAGTGATGAAGGTTCAGACATGGTTGAATGGCCAGCCCCAATGATCTGAGAACTAAACATCCCAAGATGTCTAATACAATAGTAAACTATCCTATTTATACTAGACTAGCTACTAGGGTTTACAAGAGTAAGTAATTGATGCATAAATCCACTTTCAGGGCCCACTTGGTGTATGTTTGGGGTGAGGTTGATCTATCCACGAGCTGAGGCTTCTTTTGGAGTTGAACGCCAAGTTGTAACGTGTTTTGGGCGTTCAACTCCGGTTCGTGACGTGTTTCTGGCGTTTGACTCCAGACAGCAACATGGAACTGACGTTGAGCGCCAGTTCATGTCGTCAATTCTCGAACAAGGTATGGACTATTACATATTGCTAGAAAGTTCTGGATGTCTACTTTCAAACGCCGTTAAGAGCACCCCCTTTTGAGTTCTGTAGCTCCATAAAATCCATTTCGAGTGTAGGGAGGTCAGATTTCAACAGCATCAGCAGTCCTTTGTCAGCCTCCTTATCAGAGTTTTGCTCAAGTCTCTCAATTTCAGCCAGAAAATACCTGAAATCACAGAAAAACACACAAACTCATAGTAAAGTCCAGAAATATGAATTTAGCATAAAAACTAATGAAAACATCCCTAAAAGTAACTAGATCATACTAAAAACTACCTAAAAATAATGCCAAAAAGCGTATAAATTATCCGCTCATCACAACACCAAACTTAAATTGTTGCTTGTCCCCAAGCAACTGAAAATCAAATAGGATAAAAAGAAGAGAATATACTATAAATCTCAAAATATCATTGAATATTAATTCTAATTAGATGAGCGGGACTTGTAGCTTTTTGCTTCTGAACAGTTTTGGCATCTCACTTTTTCCTTTGAAGTTTAGAATGATTGGCTTCTATAGGAACTTAGAATTTCAGATAGTGTTATTGATTCTCCTAGTTAAGTTTGTTGATTCTTGAACACAGCTACTTTTATGAGTCTTGGCCGTGGCCCTAAGCATTTTGTTTTCCAGTATTACCACTGGATACATAAATGCCACAGACACATAACTGGGTGAACCTTTTCAGATTGTGACTCAGCTTTGCTAAAGTCCCCAGTTAGAGGTGTCCAGAGCTCTTAAGCACACTCTTTTTGCTTTGGATCACGACTTTAACCACTCAGTCTCAAGCTTTTCACTTGGACCTGCATGCCACAAGCACATGGTTAGGGACATCTTTGATTTAGCCGCTTAGGCCTGGATTTTATTTCCTTGGGCCCTCCTATCCATTGATGCTCAAAGCCTTGGATCCTTTTTACCCTTTCCTTTTGGTTTTAAGGGCCATTGGCTTTTTTTGCTTTCTTTTTCTTTTTCTTTCTATATTTTTTTTCGCAAATTTTTTTCTGCAAGCTTTTGCTTTTTCACTGCTTTTCTTGCTTCAAGAATCAATTTCATGATTTTCAGATCATCAATAACATTCTCTTTGTTCATCATTCTTTCAAGAGCCAACAATTTTAACATTCATAAACAACAAGATAAAAAATATGCACTGTTCAATCATTCATTCAGAAGACAAAAAGTATTGTCACCACATCAATATAATTAAACTAAATTCAAGGATAAATTCGAAAATCATTTACTTCTTGTTCTTTTGAATTAGAAACATTTTTCTTTTAAGAGAGGTGAAGGATTTATGGAATTTATTCATAGCTTTAAGACATAGTTACTACATACTAATGATCATGAAGTAGAGACACAAAACATCGATAAACATGTAACATAAAAATCGAAAAAAAAAGAAAAATATAAGAACAAGGAATGAGTCCACCTTAGTGGCGTATTCTTCTTGAAGGACCAATGATGTCCTTAAGCTCTTCTATGTCCCTTCCTTGCCTTTGTTGCTCCTCCTTCATTGCCCTTTGATCTTCTCTTATTTCATGGAGAATGATGGAGTGCTCTTGATGTTCCACCCTTAATTGTTCCACATTGTAACTCAAATCTTCTAAGGAAGTGTTAAGTTGTTCCCAATAGTTGTTGGGAGGAAAGTGCATCCCTTGAGGCATCTCTGGGATTTCTTGGTGATGAGCTTCCTCATGCGTCCCTTGGGCTCCATGAGTTGGCTCTCTAGTTTGCTCCATCCTTTTCTTAGTGATGGGCTTGTCCTCCTCAATGAGGATGTCTCCTTCTATGATAACTCCAGCTGAGTAACATATATGGCAAATAAGATGAGGAAAAGCTAGCCTTGCCAAAGTAGAGGACTTATCGGCTATTTTATAGAATTCATGGGAGATGACTTCATGAACTTCTACTTCCTCTCCAATCATGATGCTATGAATCATGATGGCCCGATCGACAGTAACTTCAGATTGGTTGCTAGTGGGAATGATGGAGCGTTGAATGAAATCCAACCATCCTCTAGCCACAGGCTTGAGGTCCAGTCTTCTTAGTTTAACCGGCTTGCCTTTGGAGTCTCTTTTCCATTGAGCTCTTTCCACACATATGTCCATTAGGACTTGGTCCAACCTTTGATTAAAGTTGACCCTTCTAGTGTAGGGGCGTGCATTTCCTTGTATCATGGGTAAGTTGAACGCCAACCTCACATTTTCCGGACTAAAATCTAAGTATTTTCCCCGAACCATTGTAAGATAATTTTTTGGATTCGGGTTCACACTTTGATCATGGTTCCTAGTGATCCATGCATTGGCATAGAACTCTTGAACCATTAAGATTCTGACTTGTTGCATGGGATTGGTTAGGACTTCCCAACCTCTTCTTCAGATTTCATGTCGGATCTCCGGATACTCATTTTTATTGAGCTTGAAAGGGACCTCAGGGATCACCTTCTTCTTGGCCACAACATCATAGAAGTGGTCTTGATGGGCTTTGGAGATGAATCTTTCCATCTCCCATGACTCAGAGGTGGAAGCTTTTGTCTTCCCTTTCCCTTTTCTAGAGGATTCTCCGGCCTTGGGTGCCATCAATGGTTATGGAAAAACAAAAATCTTATGCTTTTACCACACCAAACTTAAAATATTGCTCGCCCTCGAGCATGAGAAGAAAGAAGAGAAGAAGAAGAAGAAGAAAATATGGAGGAGAAGGGGAGGTGTAGGTTTCAGCCAAGGTATAGAAGAGGGGGTTGTGTTGTGTGAAAATGAAGTAGAATGGAGGGGTATATATAAGGAGGGGGGAGAGGTTAGGTTCGGCCATTTAGGGTGGGTTTGGGTGGGAAAGATTTTTGAATTTTGAAGGTAGGTGGGGTTTATAGGGAAGAGTGTTTGGATGTGAGTGGTGAAGGGGGTAATTGGGAAGAGAGATTGAGGTGATTGGTGAAGGGTTTTGAGGAAGAGTGTTTATTGGAAAGAGAGAATGAATGTTGAGAAGAGGGGAGAATATGTTAGGTGGGGATCTTGTGGGGTCCACAGATCCTGAGATGATCCTGTGGGGTCCACAGATCCTGAGGTGTCAAGGATTTACATCCCTACACCAATTAGGCATGTAAAATGCCTTAGCATACCATTCTGGCATTTAAACGCCGAAGTGGTGCACGTTCTGGGCGTTCAACGCCCATGTGTAGCATATTTCTGGCGTTGAACGCCAGTTCCATGCTTGTTACTGGCGTTCAGCGCCAGCTTTCCTCAGGGCACATTCCTGGCGTCCAAACACCAGGATGTTGCTTGTTTTTGGCGTTCAGCACCAGATCCATGCTCTATTCTGGTGTTGAACGCCAGCCAGATGCACCTTACTGGCATTTAAACGCCAGTAAGTCCTTCCTCCAGGGTGTGATTTTTCCTCTGCTGTTTTTGATTCTGTTTTTAATTTTAATATTTTTTTTGTGACTCCACATAATCATGAACCTACTAAAACATAAAACAACAATAAAATAAAATTAGATAAATAAAAATTGGGTTGCCTCCCAACAAGCGCTCTTTTAGTGTCACTAGCTTGACAGTGGGCTCTCATGGAGCCTTAGAGAAGTTCATAGCATGATGAAGGTTTCCTAACACCAAACTTAGAGTTTGAATGTGGGGTCTTCTCAACACCAAACTTAGAGTTTGGTTGTGGCCTCCTAACACCAAACTTAGAGTTTGATTGTGGGGGCTCTTTTGGACTCTGTACTGAGAGAAGCTCTGCATGCTTACTCTCTTTTGTTACAGAGGGATGGCCGTGTGCCTTAAACACAAGGTAGTCCCCATTCAATTGAAGGACTAATTCTCCTCTGTTAACATCTATTACAGCACCTGCTGTGGCTAGGAAAGGTCTTCCAAGGATGATGCATTCATCCTCTTCCTTTCTAGTGTCTAGGATTATGAAATCAGCAGGGATGTAAAGGCCTTCAACCTTTACTAACACATCCTCTACTAATCCATAAGCCTGTCTTACTGACTTGTCTGCCAATTGTAATGAGAATAAGGCAGGATGTACCTCAATGATCCCCAGTTTCTCCATTACAGAGAGTGGCATAAGATTTATGCCTGACCCCAGGTCACACAGAGCCTTGTTAAAGGTCATGGTGCCTATGGTACAGGGTATTAAGAATTTACCAGGATCTTGTCTCTTTTGAGGTAAAGTTTGCTGAACCCATGTATCTAGTTCACTAATGAGCAAGGGAGGTTTACCTTCCCAAGTCTCATTACCAACAACTTGGCATTCAGCTTCATGATAGCTCCTAAATATTGAGCAACTTGCTCTCTAGTCATAACTTCATCCTCTTCTGAGGAAGAATAGTCTTCAGAGCTCATGAATGGAAGAAGGAGATTTAGTGGAATCTCTATGGTCTCTATATGAGCCTTAGATTCCTGTAGGTCTTCAATAGAGAACTCCTTCTTGCTTGAGAGACGTCCCAGGAGGTCTTCCTCACTAGGATTTTCGTCTTTCTCCTCCCTTGTGCATTCGGCCATATTGATTACATCAATGGCCTTTTACTCTCCTTTTGGATTCTCTTCTGTATTGCTTGGGAGAATACTGGGAGGAGTTTCAATGACTTTCTTACTCAGCTGGCCCACTTGTGCCTCCAAATTTCTGATGGAGGACCTTGTTTCACTCATGAAACTTAAAGTGGCCTTAGATAGATCAGAGACTAAATTTGCTAAATTAGAGGGGCTCTGCTCAGAATTCTCTGTGTGTTGCTAAGAAGATGATGGAAAAGGCCTGTTATTGCTTAGCCTGTTTCTTCCACCATTATTAAAGCCTTGTTGAGGCTTTTGTTGATCCTTCCATGAGAAATTCGGATGATTTCTCCATGATGAATTATAGGTGTTTCCATAAGGTTCACCCATGTAATTAACCTCTGCCATTGCAGGGTTCTCAGGATCATAAGCTTCTTCAGAAGCTGCCTCTTTAGTACTGTTGGATGCATTTTGCCATCCATTCAGACTTTGAG
This sequence comes from Arachis hypogaea, assembly GCF_003086295.3. Taxonomy (NCBI): domain Eukaryota; kingdom Viridiplantae; phylum Streptophyta; class Magnoliopsida; order Fabales; family Fabaceae; genus Arachis; species Arachis hypogaea. The sequence goes on along the minus strand of NC_092037.1, from coordinate 46,071,208 downwards.
AAATCATGTTGACTTGTTGAGTCAACACTTTGTTCTGAGCCAATATGGCATTCAAGAGCATCTATTTCAAGAACTTCCTTCCTCTGAGGCGTCCCATTATTCACGGAATTCCTCTCAGAAGTGTACATGAATTGGTTATCTGCAACCATGTCAATAAGTTCTTGAGCTTCTGCAAGCATTTTCTTTAAGTGAATGGATCCACCTGCAGAATGGTCCAATGACATTTTGGAAAACTCAGATAGACCATAATGGAATATATCTAATATGGTCCATTCTGAAAACATGTCAGAAGGACACGTTTTTGGTCATCTGCTTGTATCTTTCCCAAGCTTCATAGAGGGATTCACCATCTTTTTGCTTGAAGGTCTGAACATCCACTCTAAGCTTGCTCAACTTTTGAGGAGGAAAGAATTTATCCAAGAAGGCCATGACCAGCTTATCTCAGGAGTCCAGGCTATCTTTAGGTTGTGAGTCCAACCATGTTCTAGCTCTGTCTCTTACAGCAAAAGGGAAAAGCATGAGCCTGTAGACTTCAGGGATCTACTCCATTCGTCTTTACAGTCTCACAAATCTGTAAGAACTCAGTTAAAAATTGGTAAGGATCTTCAGATGGAAGTCCATGAAACTTGCAGTTTTGTTGCATTAGAGCAACTAATTGAGGTTTCAGCTCAAAATTGTTTGCTCTAATGGTAGGAATTGAGATGCTTCTTCCATCAAACTTGGATGTTGATTTAGTAAAATCACCCAGCATCCTCCTTGCATTATTGTTGTTGGGTTCGACTGCCATCTCCTTCTCTTGTTCAAAAATTCAGAAAGGTTGTCTCTGGATTATTGTAATTTAACTTCTCTTAGTTTCCTCTTCAGAGTCCTTTCAGGTTCAGGATCAGCTTCAACAAGAGTGTCTTTTTCCTTGTTCCTGCTCATATGAAAGAGAAGAGAAAAAGAAAAGGAAGAAGAATCCTCTATATCTGGACAAAGAGGATCATTATTATTAGTAGAAGAATAAAGGAATAAAAGTGGAGAATCCAATCACAAGGGTGAGGATAGAGGCAGTGATTGGAGTTGAAGAGAGGTGAAGAGAAGTGTTAGTAAATAAATAAATAAATAGAAGGAGAGAAGAGAGGGAGAATTCGAAAATAATTTTGAAAAAGTAGTTAATGATTTTTGAAAATTAAAGATAAGATATAATTAAAATTAAAATTTAAAACAATTAGTTAATTTAAAATTTTGGATGAGATATTTTCGAAAATTAGAGAGAGAAAAGTAGTTAGGTGGTTTTGAAAAAGATAAGAAACAAACAAAAAGTCAAATAGTTAGTTGAAAAAGATATTAAAGTCAAATTTGAAAAGATAAGAAGATAAGAAGTTAGATAAGATATTTTGAAATCAAATTTTTGAAAAAGGTAAAATTTTGAAAAAGATATGATAAAAAGATAAGATAAAAAGATATGATAAAAAGATATGGTTGAAAAAGATTTAATTTTTTTAAAATTAAAATTAATTAGTTAACTAACAAGAAACTAAAAGATAAGATTCTAGAATTTAAAGATTGAACCTTTCATAGCAAGAAAGTAACAAACTTGAAATTTTTGAATCAATCATATTAATTGTTAGCATAATTTTTGAAATTAAAGATAAAATTAAGAAAAAAATTTTTGAAAAATATTTTAAAGAATTTTCGAAAATTAATAAGAAAAATGAAAAAGTTTTAATTTTTGAACAAGTTTTAAAAAGATAAGATTTTTAAAATTGAAAATTTTGCTTGACTTGTAAGAAACAACTAATTTTAAAATTTTTTGACTAAGTCAACTCAAACTTTCGAAAATTATGAGAAAATTAAGGAAAAGATATTTTTTTGATTTTTGAATTTTTAATTATGAGAGAGAAAAACATGAGTATGACCCAAGACATAAAAATTTTGGATCAAAACACAAGATGCATGCAAGAACACTATGAATGTCAAGATGAACACCAAGAACACTTTGAAGATCATGATGAACATCAAGAACATAGTTTTGAAAAATTTTTGATGCAAAGAAAACATGCAAGACACCAAAATTAGAATTCTTTAATGCTTGGACTCTAACAAACAAAAAATGCATATGAAAAACAACAAAAGATACAAAACAAGAAAACATCAAGATCAAACAAGAAGAATTACCAAGAACAACTTGAAGATCATGAAGAACACTATGAATGCATGAATTTTTCGAAAAATACAAGAAAAATTTTTAAAGCATGCAATTGACACCAAACTTAAAAGTTGACTCAAGACTCAAACAAGAAACACAAAATATTTTTTATTTTTATGATTTTATGATTTTTTTGTATTTTTATTATTTTTTCGAAAATATTCTTTAGAAAAACGAAGATAAAGAAAAAAATTTTTTGAAAATTTTTTTGAAAACTTTTTGAAAAGAAAATTACCTAATCTGAGCAACAAGACGAACCGTTAGTTGTCCATACTCGAACAATCCCCGGCAACGGTGCCAAAAACTTGGTGGACGAAATTGTGATCATCAATAATGGCTCTTTGATATGTGCATCTGTTAACTCAGCACTTCCTTTCCACAACTCCGTTCAACTAACCAGCAAGTGTACTGGGTCATCCAAGTAATAAACCTTACGTGAGTAAGGGTCGATCCCACAGAGATTGTTGGTATGAAGCAAGCTATGGTCATCTTGTAAATCCCAGTCAGGCGAATTCAAATGTGATTGGATTAGATAATTAAAAGATAAATAAAATAGGATAGAAATACTTATGTAAATTAATAGTGGGAATTTCAGATAGGTGCATGGAGGTGCTGTGTTCCTTCCGAATATCTACTTTCTTATTACATTCATCCAATCCTTCTTACTCCTTTCCATGGCAAACTGTATGTAGGGCATCACCGTTGTCAATGGCTACATCCCATCCTCTCAGTGAAAGAGGTCCAAATGCTCTGTCACAGCACGGCTAATCATCTGTCGGTTCTCAATCAGGTTGGAATAGAATCCAGTGATTCTTTTGCGTCTGTCACTAACGCCCAGCCTTCAGGAGTTTGAAGCTCGTCACATTTATTCAATCCCAGAATCCTACTCGGAATACCACAGACAAGGTTAGACTTTCCGGATTCCCATGAATGCCGCCATTAATTCTAGCTTATACCACGAAGATTCTGATTAAGGAATCCAAGAGATATGCGCCCGGTCTAAGGTAGAACGGAAGTGGTTGTCAGTCACGCGCGTTCATAGGTTAGAATGATGATGAGTGTCACGGATCATCACATTCATCAAGTTGAAGTGCAACGAATATCTTAGAACAGGAATAAATCGAATTGGATAGAAGATAGTAGTAATTGCATTGAAACTTGAGGTATAGCAGAGCTCCACACCCTTAATCTATGGTGTGTAGAAACTCCACCGTTGAAAATACATAAGTGATGAAGGTTCAGGCATGGCCGAATGGCCAGCCCCCATGATCTGAGAACTAAACGTCCTAAGATGTCTAATACAATAGTAAACTATCCTATTTATACTAGACTAGCTACTAGGGTTTACAAGAGTAAGTAATTGATGCATAAATCCACTTCCAGGGCCCACTTGGTGTATGTTTGGGCTGAGCTTGATCTATCCACAAGCTGAGGCTTCTTTTGGAGTTGAATGCCAAGTTGTAACGTGTTTTGGGCGTTCAACTCCAGTTCGTGACGTGTTTCTGGCGTTTGACTCCAGACAACAACATGGAACTGGTGTTGAGCGCCAGTTCACGTCGTCAATTCTCGAACAAGGTATGAACTATTATATATTGCTGGAAAGCTCTAGATGTCTACTTTCAAACGCCATTAAGAGCGTGCCATTTGGAGTTCTGTAGCTCCAGAAAATTTATTTCGAGTGCAGGGAGGTCAGATTCCAACAGCATCAGCAATCCTTTGTCAGCCTCCTTATCAGAGTTTTGGTCAGGTCTCTTAATTTCAGCCAGAAAATACCTGAAATCGCAGAAAAACACACAAACTCATAGTAAAGTCTAGAAATGTGAATTTAGCATAAAAACTAATGAAAACATCCCTAAAAGTAACTAGATCATACTAAAAACTACCTAAAAATAATGCCAAAAAGCGTATAAATTATCCGCTCATCATCTATCTAAGGCCACTTTAAGTTTCATGAGTGAAACAAGGTCCTCCATTAGAAATTTGGAGGCACAAGTGGGTTAGCTGAGTAAGAAAATCACTGAAACTCCTCCTAGTACTCTTCTAAGCAATACAGAAGAGAATCCAAAAACAGAGTGCAAGGCCATTGATATTATCAATATGGCCGAATCCAAAGAGGAAGAGAAGGACGTGATTCCCAGTGAGGAAGACCTCCTGGGACATCCTCTGAACAAAAAAAGGTTCCAAACTGAGGAACCTAAGGAATCTGAGGCTCACCTAGAGACCATAGAGATTCCATTGAACCTCCTTTTACCAATCATGAGCTCTGAAGTGGATGAAGATTTAACTGAAGAGCAAGTTGATCAATATCTAGGAGCCATCATGAAGCTAAATGCCAAGTTGTTTGGTAATGAGACTTGGGAAGGTGAATCTCCCTGGCTCATTAGTGAACTAGATACATGGGTTCAGTAAACTCTACCTCAAAAGAAACAAGATCTTGGTAAATTCTTAATATCTTGTACCATAGGCACCATGACCTTTGAGAAGGCTCTATGTGACCTGGGGTCAGATATAAATCTTATGCCACTCTCTGTAATGGAGAAACTGGGATCTTTGAGGTACAAGCTATAAGAATCTCATTAGAGATGGCAGACAAGTCAATAAAACAAGCTTATGGATTGGTAGAGGACGTGTTGGTAAAGGTTAAAGGCCTTTACATCCCTGCTGATTTCATAATCTTAGACACTGGGAAGGATGAGAATGAATCTATCATTCTTGGAAGACCCTTCCTAGCCACAGCAGGAGCTGTGATTGATGTTGACAGAGGAGAGCTAGTTCTTCAATTGAATCGGGGACTACCTTGTGTTTAAAGCTTAAGGATCTTCCTCTGCAACGATGGAGAGGAAGCATGAAAAGCTTCTCTCAATACAGAGTCAAACAAAGCCCCCACAATCAAACTCTAAGTTTGGTGTTGGGAGGCCACAACCAAACTCTATGTTTGGTGTTGAACCCCCACATTCAAACTCTAAGTTTAGTGTTGAGAGTTCCCAACAATGCTCTGAACATCTGTGAAGCTCCATGAGAGCTCACTGTCAAGCTATTGACATTAAAGAAGCGCTTATTGGGAGGCAACCTAATTTTTATTTATCTATATTTCTATTGTTCTTTTATGTTTTATTAGGTTTATGATCATGTGGAGTCACAAAACAATTGCAAAAATTAAAAACAGAATCAAAAATAGCAGAAGAAAAAGCACACCATGGAGGAAGAGCTTACTGGCATTTAAACGCCAGTAAGGAGCATCTGGCTGGCGTTTAACGCCAGAACAGAGCATGAAGCTGGCGTTGAATGCTAGAAATAAGCAGCAGTCTGGCATTTAAATGCCAGGACTACACCCTGAGGAGAGCTGGCGTTAAACGCTAGAAACAAGCATGGAAGTGGCATTCAACGCCAGAAACATGCTGCAGATTGGCGTTGAACGCCCAAAACAAGCATGGAGGTGACGTTTAACGCCAGAAACATGCTGCATTCTGGCATTAAACACCAGGATTGCATACAAAGGGCATTTTACATGCCTAAATGGTGCAATGATGAGAAATCCTTGACACCTCAGGATCTGTGGACCCCACAGAATCACCTCAGGATCTGTGGACCCCACAGGATCTCCACCTACCTTCTCCCTCTCTCTCACACCTTTTCATAACACTCTTCCCCAAACATCATTCACCAATCACCTCAATCACTCTTTCCCATCACCTCTCACCACTCACATCCATCCTCTCTTCCCCATAAACCCCACCTACCTTCAAATTCAAAATCTCTTTCCCACCCAAACCCACCCTAAATGACTGAATCCTAACTCCTTTCCCTCCACTATATAAACCTGGTAAAAGTATAGCTTTTTTATTTTTCCATAACCATTGATGGCACCTAAGGCCGGAGAAACCTCTAGAAAGAGAAAAGGGAAGACAAAAGCTTCCACCTTCGAGTCATGGGAGATGGAGAGATTCATCTCAAAAGCCCATCAAGACCACTTCTATGAAGTCGTGGCCAAGAAGAAGGTGATCCCTGAGGTCCCTTTAATGCTCAAGAAAAATGAGTATCCAGAGATCCGACATACGATCCAAAAAAGAGGTTGGGAAGTTCTTACCAACCCCATTCAACAAGTTGGAATCTTAATTGTTCAAGAGTTCGATGCCAATGCATGGATCACTAGGAACCATGATCAAAGTATGAACCCGAATCCAAAGAATTGGCTTACAATGGTTCGAGGGAAATTCTTAGATTTCAGTCTGGAGAACATAAAGTTGGCGTTCAACTTGCCTATGATGCAAGAAGATGCATGCCCCTACACTAGAAGGGTCAACTTTGATCAAAGGTTGGACTAAGTCCTCATGGACATATGTGTGGAAGGAGCTCAATAGAAAAGAGACTCAAAAGGAAAGCTGGTTCAATTGAGAAGACTGTACCTTAAACCTGTGGCCAGAGGATGGTTGGAGTTCATCCAACGTTCTATCATCCCCACTAGCAACCGATCCGAAGTAATTGTGGATTGGGCCATCATGATCCATAGCATCATGATTGGAGAGGAAGTAGAAGTTCATGAAGTCATCTCCCGAGAACTCTAAAAAGTAGCTGAAAAGCCCTCCACCTTGGCAAGGCTAGCTTTTTCTCATCTCATTTCCCATCTATGCTACTTAGCTGGAGTTGTCATAGAAGGAGACATCCTGATTGAAGAGGACAATCCCATCACTAAGAAGAGGATGGAGCAAACAAGAGAGCCTATTCATGGATCTCAAGAGACGCATGAGGAAGCTCATCATCAAGAAATCTCTGAGATGCCTTAAGGGATACATTTTCCTCCAAACAACTATTGGGAACAACTCAACACTTCTCTAGAAGGATTGAGTCATGACATGAACCAATTAAGGGTGGACCACCAAGAACACTCCATCATTCTCAATGAGATTAGAGAAGATCAAAGAGCTATGAGGGAGGAGCAACAAAGGCAAGGAAGAGACATAGAGGAGCTCAAGAACACCATTGGTCCTTCAAGGAGAAGGTGCCACCATCACTAAGGTGGACTCATTCCTTAACTTCCTTGTTCTTATCTCTCTGTTTTTTGGTTTTTAAGCTTCATATTTGTCTATGTTTGTGTCTTTATTACATGATCATTAGTATCTAGAGTCTATGTCTTAAGGCTATGAATAATTCCATGAATCCTTCACCTTTCTTAAATGAAAAATGTTTCTAATACAAAAGAACAAGAAGTACATGAGTTTCGAATTTATCCCTGAAATTAGTTTAATTATATTGATGTGGTGACAATACTTTTTGTTCTCTGAATGAATGCTTGAACAGGCATATTTTTGATCTTGTTGTTTATGAATGTTAAAATTGTTGGCTCTTGAAAGAATGATGAACAAGAGAAATATTATTGATAATCTAAAAAATCATAAAATTGATTCTTGAAGTAAGAAAAAGCAGTGAAGGACAAAGCTTGCGAAAAAAAATGGCAATATATATAATATAATATAAAAGAAATAGAAAAAGCAAGCAGAAAAAGCCAATAGCCCTTAAAATCAAAAGGCAAGGTTAAAAAGGATACAAGGCTTTGAGCATCAATGGATAGGAGGGCCCAAGGAAATAAATCCAGGCCTAAGCGGCTAAATCAAGCTGTCCCTAACCATGTGCTTGTGGCATGCAGGTCCAAGTGAAAAGCTTGAGACTGAGTGGTTAAAGTCGTGATCCAAAGCAAAAAGAGTGTGGTTAAGAGCTCTGGACACCTCTAACTAGGGACTTTAGCAAAGCTGAGTCACAATCTGAAAAGGTTCACCCAGTCATGTGTCTGTGGCATTTATGTATCCGGTGGTAATACTGGAAAACAAAATGCTTAGGGCCACGGCCAAGACTCATAAAAGTAGCTGTATTCAAGAATCAACATACTCAACTAGGAGAATCAATAACACTATCTGAACTCTGAATTCCTAGAGATGCCAATCATTCTAAACTTCAAAGGATAAAGTGAGATGCCAAAACTGTTTAGAAGCAAAAAGCTACAAGTCCCGCTCATCTAATTAGAACTAATATTCATTGATATTTTGAGATTTATAATATATTCTCTTCTTTTTATCCTATTTGATTTTCAGTTGCTTGGGGACAAGCAACAATTTAAGTTTGGTGTTGTGATGTGCGGATAATTTATACGCTTTTTGGCATTATTTTTAGGTAGTTTTTAGTAGGATCTAGCTACTTTTAGGGATGTTTTTATTAGTTTTTATGCAAAATTCACATTTCTGAACTTTACTATGAGTTTGTGTGTTTTTCTGTGACTTCAGGTATTTTCTGGCTGAAATTGAGGGACCTGAGCAAAAATGTGATTCAGGCTGAAAAAGGATTGCTAATGCTGTTGGATTCTGACCTCCCTGCACTCAAAATAAATTTTCTAGAGCTAAAGAACTCTAAATAGCGCGCTCTCAATTGCGTTGGAAATTAGACATCCAGAGCTTTCCAAAAATATTAATAGTCCACACTTTAATCGAGTTAAATGCCAGTTCCATGCTGCATTCTGAGTAAAACGCCGGAAACACATCACAAACTAGAGTTAAACGCCAAAAACACGTTACAACTTGGTGTTTAACCCCAAGAGAAGCCTCTGCACATGTAAAACTTAAGCTAAGCCCAAGCACAGACCAAAGTGGGCCTCCAAAGTGGATTTCTGCACTTAGACTTATTTCTGTAAACCCTAGTAGCTAGTTTAGTATAAATAGAACTTTTTACTATTGTACTAGGTGTCTCTTTTACCAAGTCTTATCTTTGGATGATTAGTTCTTAGACTTTGGGGGGCTGGCCATTCGGCCATGCCTGGACCATCACTTATGTATTTTCAACGGTGGAGTTTCTACACACCATAGATTAAGGTGTGGAGCTCTGCTGTACCTCGAGAATTAATGCAATTACTATTATTCTTCTATTCAATTCAAGCTTATTCTTATTCTAAGATATTAACTGCACTTCAACCTGATGGATGTAATGATCTGTGACACTCATTATCATCCGTCCTTATGAATGCGTGCCTGACAACCACTTTTATTCTACCTTAGATCAAGCGTGTATCTCTTGGATTCCTTAATCAGAACCTTCGTGGTATAAGCTAGAATCCATTGGCGGCCATTCTTGAGAATCCAGAAAATCTAAACCTTGTCTGTGGTATTCTGAGTAGGATTCAGGGATTAAATGACTTTGATGAGCTTCAAACTCGCTATTGTTGGGCGTAGTGACAGACGCAAAAGAATCACTAGATTTTATTCCGACATGATCGAGAACTGATAGATGATTAGTCGTGCTGTGACAGAGCATTTAGACCATTTTAACTGAGAGGATGGGAAGAGCCATTGACAACAGTGACACCCTACATACAGCTTGCCATGGAAAGGAGTAAGAATGATTGGATAAAAGCAGTAGGAAAGCAGAGATTCAGAAGGAACACAACATCTTCATGCACTTATCTGAAATTTCTACCAATGAATTACATAAGTATCTCTATCTTTATTTTATGCTTTATTTATTCTTATATTCGAAAATCATTATAACCATTTGAATCTGCCTAACTGAGATTTACAAGATGACTATAGCTTGCTTCATACCAACAATCTCCGTGGGATCGACCCTTACTCACGTAAGATATTACTTGGACGACCCAGTGCACTTGCTGGTTAGTTGTGCGAAGTTGTGACAAAGTGTGATTCACGTTTGAGAGCTCCAAGTTTTTGGTGCCATTGTTAATGATCACAATTTTGTGCACCATCCCTCATCAAGAAATCCCTGAGATGCCTCAAGGGATGCATTTTCCTCCACACAACTATTGGGAACAACTCAACACCTCTTTAGGGGATTTGAGTTCCAACATGGAGCAACTAAGGATGGAGCACCAAGAGCATTCCATTATCCTCCATGAAATTAGAGAGGACCAAAGAGCCATGAGGGAAGAGCAACAAAGGCAAGAAAGAGACATTGAGGAGCTCAAGCACTCCATAGGAACTTTAAGAGGAAGAAGTAGCCGCCGTCACTAAGGTGGACCCGTTCTTTAATTTCCTTATTCTTATTTCTCTGCTTTTTGATTTTTATACTTGATGTTTCTATTTATGTTTGTGTCTTCATTACATGATCATTAGTATTTGGAGTCTATGTCTTAGAGTTATGAATGTTCCAAGAATCCTTCACCTTTCTTAAATGAAAAAATGTTTCTATTTGCAAAAGAACAAGAAGTACATGAATTTCAAATTCTATCTTGAAATTAGTTTAATTATTTTTATGTGGTGGTAATATTTTTTGTTTTCTGAATAAATGTTTGAACAATGCATATTTTTCATAGTGAAGTTTATGAATGTTAAAATTGTTGGCTCTTGAAAGAATGCTGAACAAAGAGAAATGTTATTGATAATCTGAAAAATCATAAAATTGATTCTTAAAGCAAGAAAAAGCAGTGAAAAATAAAAGCTTACGAAAAAAAGTGGCGAAAAAAATAATAAAGAAAAAAAAGAAAGAAAAAGAAAAAGCAAGCAGAAAAAAAAGCCAATAGCCCTTTAAAATAAAAGGCAACGGTAAAAGGGATCCAAGACTTTGAGCATCATTGGATAAGAGGGCCCAAAGGAAAAAAATCCTGGCCTAAGTGGCTAATTCAAGCTGTCCCTAACCATGTGCTTGTGTCATGAAGGTCCAAGTGAAAAGTTTGAGACTGAGTGGTTAAAGTCGTGATCCAAAACAAAAAGAGTGTGCTTAAGAACTCTGGACACCTCTAACTGGGGACTCTAGGAAAGCTGAGTCACAATCTGAAAAGGTTCACCCAGTTATGTGTCTGTGGCATTTATGTATCCGGTGGTAATACTGGAAAACAAAATGCTTAGGGTCACGGCGAAGACTTAAGTAGCTGTGTTCAAGAATCAACATACTGAACTAGGAGAATCAATAACACTATCTTAATTCTGAGTTCTTATAGATGCCAATCATTATAAATTTCAAAGGATAAAGTGAGATGCCAAAACTGTTCAGAAGCAAAAAGCTACTAGTCCCGCTCATCTAATTGGAACTAAGCTTCATTGATATTTTGGAATTTATTGTATATTCTCTTCTTTTTATCCTATTTTGTTTTCAATTGCTTGGGGACAAGCAACAATTTAAGTTTGGTGTTGTGATGAGCGGATAATTTATACGCTTTTTGGCTTTGTTTTTAGGTAGTTTCTAGTATGTTTTAGTTACTTTTTAGTATATTTTTGTTAGTTTTTATGCAAAATTCACATTTCTGGACTTTACTATGAGTCTTTGTTTTTTTTTGTGATTTCAGGTATTTTCTGGCTGAAATTGAGGGACCTGAGCAAAAATCTGATTCAGAGGCTGAGAAAGGACTGCAGATGCTGTTGGATTCTGCCCTCCCTGCACTCGAAGTGGATTTTCTGGAGCTACAGAAGCTCAGTTAGCACACTCTCAATTGCGTTGGAATGTAGACATCTTGGGCTTTCCAGAAATGTTTAATAGTTCATACTTTTCTTGAGACTTGATGCCCCAAACTGGCATCCAAAAGCCTAACAGAGACCTTTTTTTGGTGTAAAATGCCAGAATTGGCACCAAAGGTGGAGTTAAACGCCCAAACTGGCACCCAAGATGGCGCTTAAGTCCAAGGATGGCCTATGCACGTGAAAGCTTCAAAGCTCAGACCAAGCACATACCAAGTGGGCCCCAGAAGTGGATTTCTACACTATCTACTCATTTTCTGTAAACCTAATTTACTATTTTAGTATAAATAGCACTTTTTACTATTGTATGAGGGTCTTCTTGGGAATCCTTGAGCTTTATGATCATCTTTGGGGAGGCTAGCCATTCGGCCATGCATAGACCTTTTTCTCTTATATATTTTCAACGGTGGAGTTTTTACACCTCACAGATTAATGTGAGGAGCTCTGCTTTTCCTCATGAATTAATGCAGGTACTATTGTTTTTCCTTCAATTCACGCCTACTTCTTCTCCAAGATATACTCTTGTACTTAATTCAGTTAAGTCAGACTGAAGGGGTGACCCGTGACAATCACCCACTATCTTCAGTACTCGCTTAGCCAAGATCCGCGTGTCTGACAACCACAAAGTGGTCTACATGATGTTCAACGTATTCATTGGACGCCAGCTGGAGTATACTCTCTTGGGTCTCTAATCCTTGGATTCGCATTGTCTCTCCTGAAAACAGAGCATCGGACCCCGTGATTAGGATATTCGTGGTATAGGCTAGAATCAATAGACAACATTCCTGAGATCCGAAAAGTCTAAACCTTGTCTGTGGTATTCCGAGTCGGATCTGGGAAGGGATGACTATGAAGAGCTTCAAACTCACGAATGTTGGGCGCAGTGACAGTGTGCAAAAGGATTAATGGATCTTATTCCAACACAAGTGAGAACCGACATATGATTAGCCCTGCGGTAGCTGTGCCTGGTATTTTTCATCCGAGACGAGAAATCCGACAGTTGATTAGCCGTACAGAGACCGTAGCCGGACCATTTTCACTGAGAGGATCATACAGCTTGCCATTGAAGGGAGGACGCATGATTGGATGAAGACAATAGGAAAGTAGAGGTTCAGAAGCAACAAAGCATCTCCAAACGCTTATCTGAAATTCCCACCAATGAATTACATAAGTATCTCTATGTTATTTTCGCTTTATTTATCTTTTAATTATCAAATCCTCATAACCATTTGAATCCGCCTGACTGAGATTTACAAGATGACCATAGCTTGCTTCAAGCCGCCAATCTCCATGGGATTGACCCTTATTCACGTAAGATATTACTTGGACGACCCAGTGCACTTGCTGGTTAGTTGTGCGGAGTTGTGAAAAGTGTGATCACAATTTCGTGCACCATGCAGCTTAGCACCAGTACTCTCTGATGAATTTACCAATGCTAAGGCCTCATCATACATGTTTTATTTTCATATTAAATATGTTACTAGTGTCATTTATGCTAGTAGCTCAGAAAAGAATTTTTAGAGATGTTTTTTCGAGTGTTCCGATACATCTAGTTTTAGTAGTTATACACCTGAGATATTTTAATATTATTTTAACCCACCTCCAAACCAACCAATCACAAATCACCCTACACCCCCAAGACCCCCAAGGCTGGTTCATTTCCACCTTGTGGCCAAAAATAGAAAGAGAGAAAAAGAGAGAAAAGTTCTTAGTTCAAAATCTTCAAAGCTTGATTTCTTCTGAACTAAAACTCAAATCAAAACTATGATTAAACCAAAATGATCCTCTCTTCTTCCTCTACATAACCATATAACTTATCAAGGCTGGAAATAAGGTTAGATGGATGTCCCTTTCCCCTTTGATTTCGGTTTTCAAGAAAGCATGCTTAAAACATGTGTTTTCTTGATATTCTTCCTTAGATCTCTTGCTTAGCTTGACTTGTGGGCCAAAGATATTCAATTTCCAGCAAGTTTAAGGTGAGGATATCCTTCCTAAGCTGCTGTTGAATTTTTGGTTAGTTGATGATTTTGAGTTTAAAGTTGTTCTTGATTGGATTTAATTAGGAGGAAAAAGTGTTGTAAGAACACTTCAAAGAGTAACCGGATTTAGAGCATCAAATCAAGGTAGGGTTTAGTAAAATTAATCTTGATTAATTGTGTTTGAATTGTGTGATTATGATATGGTTTGGTTATGCTTGATATTGATTGTTTATATGAGTGATTCTTGTTGAAATTTTGGTGAAAATTTGGTGAAATTTGATGAAATTCAAGCTATGAACTTATGTTCTTGGGCAGCTGGGAAAAATGAACCCTAACCCTTAAATTGGGGTTGAATTTGTGTTTTAATCAAGGGAAAAATATGGGGCTTTAGTGGCTGCAATTTTATTTTGAATTATGGTAAAAATCGGTTGCTAAAAAGATTGAAAAACGGGTAAAAACAGAGAAAGAATCTGAAAAATTTATGAAGGACACGAAGAACACTTTGAATGTGATAATGAATATTGAAGAACACCTTTTAGATCTTAAAAAGGGCAAGAAATTAAAATTTTTGGTGTTTGGGGGGGGGTTATTTGGTAATTTCCGAAAGTTAGGGTGGTTAAAGTAGAAATATTAAAAGTTACGGGTCGTAAAAAGTGAATTTGTATAACTTTTAGGGTAAGAAAGGGTAAATCTCGAAAATATATTAATAAAATATTAAATAATATTTTTTAATTAAAAATAATATTTTAATAAAAATAATAAAATAATACGAAAAAGGCAGTTTTTTGTAAAAGCTTTAGAAAGTCAACTTTAAGCGCAGAATCTCATAATTACCTTCATAAAACACTTAGGGAGTGGTAATAACATGTTAGTGAGGCAAAGATAAAGGAAAGATAAAAAGTTTAAGAAGAGATAAAAATCAAAGAAAAAGTCTGTAAAGTTTTAATGACAGAGAAACAAACAGAGAATAGTGAACGAACTAGGGCAACATAGTTAGTCCTTGAGTTGCGGCTAGGGTTAGGTATTATATGAAAAGTCAAACTATTTCAGTATAGACTTAATGAACCTATACTTGGGACAGACTAACTATTCATACCGAAATTTACATAAGCTTTAAATACATACGTTAAACAGAGAAAATCAGAGCAGAGTAGAGAAACAAAGAGAATAGAATAACCAGAGCAGAGTAAAGAGATAAAAAGATAAGAGTAATATAATAAAGAGATTTTTTTATGTATATTAGTTGCGTTAGGCAACCCAGAGCTTCTGTAGGGAAACTAAGTTACCTACAACTAGATATGCATCATTCTTCTTTGTGCATCATTCTCTATTGCATTCCTTTTTGTGTGTGATCTATTCTTTATGTTTGTCTGCTTGTATGCTATATCTGTGATTTATTTTCTTGTATTCTTCTATTCATGTTCTGTATTTTGTTTTCTCTATTTTTTCTATCT
The DNA here is from genome assembly GCF_003086295.3 of Arachis hypogaea. Lineage (NCBI taxonomy): Eukaryota > Viridiplantae > Streptophyta > Magnoliopsida > Fabales > Fabaceae > Arachis > Arachis hypogaea. The sequence goes on along the minus strand of NC_092037.1, from coordinate 46,056,135 downwards.
ATTTTTATCTTCTGTTTACTGCTTTGCTGTATTCTATTATTTGTCTACTAATTAACATCGAATAAATGAACGTAACTAATAACCCCGGCTCTACTAAGAACTTCCCAGTTCTTACCCCCTTCTCTCTCCCTTTCCCCTTCAGATGGAAGCATGAGTACCCTTCCGTAGTTCACTGCTGACCGTTCACAAAAAGAATTCCGCTCTAGATAGTCTTCTGAGTCTAGGGTGAATCTCGTTCTCTATTCATATGTTTATACTATAAGACCAGCCAATGTCTGCACCCCGTTTATCTATGAGATTTAGCCTAAGTCCTCTGTACGATGTTACTGTTATGCGGCCACTCAATAAAGTACCAGTGATATGTTCTAAGCCGACGTATGATCGTGCAGAGGAGTAGTAGAAGATGTTCCACCTTTTGATGACGTTCCACCTGACTTGAGTTTTGAAGACTTAGAACATACCTTCTCTCGTTTTAATGGTTTAGAGGGACTAGGGGAGTATAGAGTCTAGGCTAGCCTGGGCACCAGCTTAGGGACTTCTTGAACAGGTCAGGGCCTAGGATGTTGTATGTATATATAAGTATATAGTTATTATCTAGCTATATCTAGGGGTGTTCTAATTAAAAGTCTATGCTCTAATAAAGGCTAGATCACTAAATGTTGTCAACTGCTTGAGATATATTTATGTGTGGTTGATTATAACTATTTTATCTGTTATTATTTGTGAATTGATTATGAATGATTCTATTTATTAATCCAAATGTTTTCAAAAAAAAAGTACCTCGAAAAATAACTACACTTTTAACAACGAATCAGGCTCATATAATAAATAATAGATAATAATTCGGAAGGCAAGTTGGTAGCGCTCAGTTTCTAGTATAATCCTCCTTATTCTTGTAGATAGGTACTAAGGTGCTCTTTCTCCACTCATCAGGCATCTTCTTTGACATTAAAATCTCATTAAAAATATTGGTTAACCAGTTATGCCTTTTCCACCAAGGCCCTTCCAAACCTCAATCAAGATATTATCAGCTCCTACAGCCCTGCCATTTTTCAACTGCTTTAGGGCCTCTTTTACCTCGATGTCTCGAATCCTTCGATAGTAGTCAAAGTTTTGATCTTATTCCCTTGTGCACACCCGACCAAGGCTCAGAAGAGTCTTATGTCCTTCATTAAATAACTTGTAGAAGTAGCTCTTCCATCTTTCATTAATCTTCTCCTCTTGAGACAGTACCTCACCATCCTTATCCTTTATGCACTTAACCTGATCCAAATATCTCGTTCTTCTTTCATGGCTCTTTGCAATTCTATATATACCTTTTTCTCCTTCTTTTGTGCCCAAAGACTGGTAGAGACCCTCATATGCTCTTGTTCTTGCTTCACTTGTAGCCATTTCTATCTCTTTCTTTGTCGTCTTAGATTTTCCCAATTATCTACATTGTGGCATAAAAACCACTCTTTAAAGCGCTCACTTTTTATCTTTATCTTTTCTTGTACACTCGTATTCCACCACCAGGACTCCTTGTCTCTTGGTCCTATTCCTTTAGATTCACTAAAATTTTATTTTGCTATTCTTCTAATAACTTCTGCCATCTCCCTCCACATCTCTTCCGCGCTTTCAGTCCCATCCCACTTTGCGGCTTCTCCTACTCGTCTTAGGAAGCTTCTTTGTTCCTCACCTTTCATCCGCCACCACCTCGTCCTTGGATTCTTCGTATGATATCTTTTCCTCAACTTTTATTCAATGCGAAAATCCATGACGAGCATCCTATGTTGTGTTGTCAAACTCTTTCCCAAGATAATTTTACAATTAATGCAAAATTTTTGGTCGACTCTCCTCAACAAGAAGAAGTCAATTTGAGAGCTAGTGTGAAAAATTAGAACTCACACAACTGAACTGGTAAGTGCACCGGGTCGTCCAAGTAATACCTCAGGTGAGTGAGGGTCGATCCCACGAGGATTGTTGGATTGAGCAATCAGTGGATATCCTGCAGATCTTAGTCAGGCAAATTGAAAAATAGTTGTTGTTTGTTGTAGGCGCATAAATAGAACAATAATGAAAAGATGTAGAAATAATGATAGAAAATCAGCTAAGGCCTCGGAGATGCTTGTTCTTCCAGATTAATAGTGGATACACTCAGAGGCCCGCCAGCTTTTCTTGTGATGGCGTCTGGCTTTTGGCACGCCAGCCACATGTCACAATGCATGCCCTACCTTAGAAGTTCCTTGCCTTATTGGCCCGGCGTGCCATGCCTATTGGCATGCCCTGCTCCCTTGCTTTCTTTTCATGCTCCTTATTGTCCTTTTTCCTAAAATTCATATAAAACAAGTAGTCAAAGTTGTGCTCTCTAGAATTGATAAAGTAGCATTAATATCACACCATTTGGTTGCAATCTTATTTATTTCTTACAATAATAACATAAGAATATAAGTAGATTGTTGATGTGTGGAAAACGATCCAACACAAAACTCACCGGCAAGTGTACCGGGTCGCATCAAGTAATAATAACTCACATGAGTGAGGTCGATCCCACAGGGATTGAAGGATTGAGCAATTTTAGTTTAGTGGTTGATTTAGTCAAGCGAATCAAGTTTTGGTTGAGTGGGTTGTATTTAACAGAATATAAATTGCTTGGAATGTAAAGGGAGAGGGGGAAATTGCAGTAAATTAAAGAACAGGAAAGTAAACTTGCTGAATCTTAAAGAACAAGAAAGTAAATGACTGAAACTTAAAGTGCAAGAAATGTAAATTGCAGTAACTTAAATGGCAAGGAATATAAATTGCTTGAATATAAAAGGGATTTGAGGACTGGGATTTGCAAAATCTAAACAAAGATAAATTGAATCACCACAATTAATAGAGCAGAAATTGAATTGCAAGCAATGAGAATTCAAACAGAAATTGAAAGTGAAGTGTAGCAGGGTTCACAGAAGAACCAAAAATAAATTGGGATCTCAGGGTTCAAGAGACTAGGTAGCAGAGCCTAGATCTCAATTACCTTCCTAGATCCAAGTTCTCAAAGCAATTGACAAGAAATTGAAGAAGAAACAGTAAAGAGAATGTGAATGGATTCAATTATGCAGAAAAGAAACTAAGGAGTTCTTGAGTGGAGATTGAGACAGAATTTCCTCAATTCTTAACACCCAAGACTCAAACAAGAAAATTAAAAGTGCCCAAGCAAGAACGAGGAAGAAGAGAGATCAATTCTCCTCCCCAATTCTCTGAAATCTCAGTGAAGACACCAAGAGAAGTTCCAAAGTGCAAAAATAAAATTCAAAGCTCAAAGAAAGTGCAAAATTCAAAAGCAAAGCAAAAGGTTCTAATTACATCAAACTAGCTCCTATTTATACACTTTCTATTCTTGGATTTTGGGATTTGGATGGGCTTTTGATTTGGTGAAGAAATGAATTGAATTGGAATTTTAATTGAATTTTCGGCCCAAAAATAATAGCTCCCAGGAGGCTGCCCTGCCCTTGTGGAGGGCAGGGCAGGATTTGGTGCGTGTTGGTGCTTGCTTGGTGCGGCTTGGTGCGGTCTGGTGCGGTCTGGTGCGCAGAACGCTGCCCTGCCCTCGCGGAGGGCAGGGCAGGAAAAATTGGTGCGCCAGAAATATGCCACGGTGCGTGCTGATGCTGCCAGAATCATGCCATGATGCGCCAGAATGGTGCCTTGGTGCACAGGATGCTGCCCTGCCCTCGCGGAGGGCAGGGCAGAAAAATATGGTGCTGCCAGGATCGTGCTGTGGTGCGCGCTGGTGCTGCCAGGATAGTGATTTGGTGCGCCAGAAATGTCCCTTGGTGCGCCAGATTCATGCACCAACAAAATGCTGCCCTGCCCTCGCGGAGGGCAGGGCAGTGTTTCCAAAATGAAGTCCCGCGTTCGAATCCGGGCAGAAACACACGCTCATTCATTTTCCTTGGTTTCTTGGCACGGTAATGGAACTTAGTTCCTTGCTTCCTCATGGTCCCGTGTTCAACTCTTGTGGTAAGCATCATAGGCATTTTTCCTTTGATTTTCTTCCTTGGTGAGCCCGATACTGCCTTTGTGGAGGGCAGGGCAACATTTTCTTCTTCTTGATTCCAAGGCACAAATTTGTGCTCTGCCCTTGTAGTGGGCAGGGCAGAGTTGCCTTCTTTGCCTTGTTCCCTTATGTTGCCCTCCTAGAGGGCAGTGTGCCCTTGTGGAGGGCAATGCTTGCCTCCCCCATTGCATGCGGCACACTTTTCCTTCCTTTGACCACGCTTCCTTCTCCTTGGGTCACGCTTTCTTAGGCCACGCTTTTCTCTTTTATTCTTTTCTTCACCTAAAATAAACCAAAACAACCACTCCAAGTATCACTAAATTCATAAGGCTTATAAATCAATTAAAATTCAATTAAAATTAGTTTAAACCTCATGAGTTAACATTAATTTCATGGTGGTTGCTTGATTTAAAGAAATTATGCATTTTCACTCCAAATCACTTACTTAGGAAGCAAGAAAGTGCATAAAGACTAACAAAACAAATGAAATTAGCTTGAAAAATGGGTATATGATGACTTGTCATCACAACACCAAACTTAAATCTTGCTTGTCCCCAAGCAAGCATCAAAACTAAGAGTAAATGATATGAATAAGAAAAGAACACATATCCTTATTAGGCATATAGCAGAAGTTGATTTATGGAGTCTTTATGCAGACAATGACAACTCAATTATTGTTGCTGTTACATAATGTACATCTTTCCTCAAAGGCTTGCTAAACTTGCTGTTATAAGACTCACTTTTTAATTCCTCCCTTGCTAACTTTTCTTGGCTTACAATGCTTAACAAGCTTATTATTCTTTTGGAGGTTTGGTGTCAAATGTTGCAGTAATAGCCTTTGGCTTTATTTTCTTTTCTTTTGCTCAACATCTTTCCACCACAGACACATGGCTCACTAATTCTTCCTAGGATCATTGATGCCCAGCATCTCTTTGGATAACTAAATGTTCTGTATCTAAGTTGCTCTTTATTGTGGACTTTCAATTGGCCATCCCAAATCAGTTGATCTAAGTGATCGGGTTTTAAAATACCCCTTAGAATTTACTCATCCAAGCATATCTTAGTACAAGAACACCACAGGCATATGTCCTAGGGTCCAAGCTATTGGTGTCCAACCTTTATTCTTTGTTTTTCTTGCCATTTTGGCTTTTTCTTCTTCCTTTTCTTTCTGTTTTCGTTACCAAGGGCTTTTTCTTTATTGATAAGAGTCTTTACAACAGCAAGCTAACTCACACTTGAATGAGAATGATATTATGCAACAATTATTTCATGAGTTATGCATTTAATCAAACACATATACCACCACTAACTTCCATTCTTACTTATGCAACATTGGATATTTCACTTTTCAATTCACACAAATCTCTTTTATTTAAGCATATGGGAAACAAAACAAATTTCAAGCTAAGTGATGGATAACAAGTATTATGCAGATTTAGCATTTTTCTAGCTATTTATTAACTAACTAAAATGACAAACAAAGAACAAAAATTGCCTGAAGTAAAAGAAATAAATGATGGAGGCATATCATGTTTCAGACAAGCATCTCCTTATTAAAGACATGAAAGAGGAAATATGAAAGAACTTTGCCACCTTCTAATGGTCATGGCTGCTGCTTGATTCTCCCTTCTTCTTCTTTCTCTTCCCTGTCTTGGAATAATCTCGGATCTCTTCACCAGGACATCTTCTACCCCAAACAGAATCTAAGAGTCCTGAGAGCCCAACATCTTCCAATCTTTTAAAGGTTGCCTCAGTATATTAATGAGATCTTGCTTGTTGCTTGGCTAAAAATTCAGGGCATTGCTCAAATGGCTTGATCTCAGGATTGAGTGTTGGCAAATTGTGGGTCAAGTACTCTAACCTTGCTTGCATGTTTTCATCATTCTCCATTCTTTGTGCGTATCTAACTTCTCCCATGGTGTGATGAACATTCTTCCATTGATACAGGTTGTGACTATATTCCCCTGCTTTAGCTTGACTAAAATACAGCTTATCATATGATTCTTTGAATTCTTTGTATTGCTCTTTTTGTCCTTCAAGAATCTGTGCTTGAAATTCTTGCTGCTGAGTCATCATTTGTTGTTGCCATCTCTCTTGTTTCTCCTCCATTTGATGCTGCCAAGCTTCTCGTTCCTCTTTTTCTTTCAAAAATTGCTCCATAAATTCTGGATGGGGCTCTAGATATTTCTCTTGGCCCCCCTGATTTTGGCCTTGTTGAGCCTGCATGAGTTGCTGAGATAGTTCTTCAATTGATCTTTGTAATTGGCTCATGTCCTGCATAATTCTCAAAGTTGCTTGCTCTCAAGCCCTTAATTATATGGTTAGTATGTATAAATGGAGTGTGGCTCTTGGAACTGTTTTGGTGTGTGGACACCAAACTTAATTGTTTGCCACTGCCTCTTATGCAACCATTTTAACCATATGTGAAACCTTGTGTCCTTGCTAAAGGTTAATGAAATTAAAACTAGAAAGCAATTAAACAGTTGAATAATGTGTTTGGTTGCTTGGAGCTAGCATCATGCAAGAGGTGAGAATGTGTTTTTTTTTTAAATGATATTTTTGGTGGAACACCAAACTTAGAATCTTTCATTCTCCCTTAAATTGTTTTGGTGTGCAACACCAAACTTAGCTCCTTGCAATCCATACCAATTATTCAACATTTTTATTGAAAAAGCTATGAAAGAAAACTACCTCCGGTTGGGTTGCCTCCCAACAAGCGCTTTTTTATTGTCACTAGCTTGACATCTTCTATTTTTGCTTCAAGGGGGATTTAGGTTCTGGACCTCCTTTTCTTTGTTCCATTGCCCCCTAGGTACAGTTTTGCTCTATGACCATTTGCTGTAAACCGACTCTTTGTTGCTTCATCTAGCAATTCAATACTCCCATAAGGGAAAACCTTAGTCACCAAGTATGGACCAGTCCACTTAGACTTAAGCTTGCCAGGGAATATCTTGAGCCGTGAGTTATACAAGAGTACTTGTTGTCCAGGTTTGAATTCTTTCTTCAAAATCTTCCTGTCATGCCATCTCTTAGCTTTTTCCTTGTATATCTTGGTATTTTCATAGGCTTCTAGCCTAAACTCATCTAGCTCATTCAGCTGCAACAACCTTTTCTCTCCTGCTGCTTCAGAATCCAAATTTAGAAGTTTAGTGGCCCAAAAGGCTTTGTGCTCAAGCTCTACAGGGAGATGACAAGATTTGCCATATAACAGCTGAAATGGGGACTTCCCAATAGGAGTTTTAAAAGCTGTTCTGTATGCCCAAAGTGCATCTTCCAACTTCCTAGCCCAATCCTTTCTTGTGCTACTGACTATTTTTTCTAGGATCTTCTTCAGTTCCCTGTTTGCTAATTCTGCCTGCCCATTAGTTTGAGGGTGATATGGTGTGGCTACCTTATGAATAACTCCATATTTGTGGAGAAGTTTCTCCATTTGTTTGTTACAAAAATGACCACCACCATCACTGATGAGACCCTTGGGTACTCCATATCTAGTAAAGATGTGCTTCTTTAGGAATTGAAGGACAATTTGTGCATCACAGGTAGTTGTGGCTATGGCTTCCACCCATTTTGAAACATACTCCACTGCTACCAAGATATATCTAAATGAATAAGAAGGGGGAAAGGGTCCCATGAAATCAATGCCCCATAGATCAAACAATTCTAGTTTCAAAATGAAGTTCTGTGGCATCTCGTTCCTTCTTGTTAGTCCTCCTGCTCTCTGGCATTCATTACATTGGTGGACAAACTCCCTGGCATCTTTGAAGATGGTTGGCCAATAGAAACCACTTTGTAATATCTTTGCTGCTGTTCTTTCTGGACCAAAGTGTCCACCATAAGCTGAGCCATGGCAATGCCATAATATATCTCTTATTTCACTTTCAGGAATACATCTCCTGATTATTCCATCAGAGCACCTTCTGAACAGATAGTGTTCATCCCACAAGAACTTCTTTGCTTCATTGATTAATTTCTTCACTTGTTGCTTAGTGAATTCTTGAGGTATCTTTCTCCCTACTTTGTAGTTTGCTATATCAGCGAACCATGGTGTTTGTTGGATCAGCATAAGATGTTCATCTGGGAAGCTTTCATTCACAGGTAATGAGGCCTTTTGAATTGTTTCTGATGGCAGCCTTGACAAATGATCAGCAACTAGATTTTCGGTGCCTTTCCTGTCCTTTACCTCAATGTCAAATTCTTGTAGGAGTAGAATCCACCTGATAAGTCTTGGTTTAGCATCCTGCTTTGACATCAAATACTTGAGAGCAGCATGATCAGTATAAACCACAATTTTATATCCTATCAAGTACGATCTAAACTTATCAAATGCATAGACTACAGCTAACAATTCCTTCTCTGTTGTAGTGTAATTTTTTTGAGCTTCATTCAATACTTTACTTGCATAATATATGACATGATGCAAATTTCCCTTCTTCTGTCCAAGTACAGCACCAATTGCAATATCACTTGCATCACACATGAGTTCAAACAGTAAGTTCCAATCCGGGGGTGTGATAATTGGTGCTGTTGTGAGTTTATGTTTTAAAGTTTCAAAAGCATGCTGGCAATTTTCATCAAAAACAAAAGGTTTATCAATCATTAAAAGGTTACTCAAAGGTTTGGCTATTTTAGAAAAATCTTTGATAAACCTTCTATAAAATCCTGCATGCCCCGAGAAACTTCTAACAGATTTCACATTAGTTGGTGGAGGGAGTTTTTCTATTATTTCTACTTTTGCCTTGTCAACCTCTATCCCTTTTCTTGAAACTTTATGGCCAAGAACAATCCCCTCAGGCACCATGAAATGGCACTTCTCCCAGTTCAAAACCAAATTAGTTTCTTGGCACCGTTTCAAGACAAGAGTTAGATGGTTTAGGCAAGTATTGAAATTATCACCAAAAACAGAGAAGTCATCCATGAAAACCTCTAAAAATTTTTCAACCATATCTGAGAAAATGGAGAGCATACACCTTTGAAAAGTGGCTGGGGCATTGCATAATCCGAATGGCATTCTTCTATAGGCAAAAACTCCAACTGGGCATGTGAACGAAGTCTTTTCTTGGTCCTTTGGATCTACCACTATCTGATTATACCCAGAGTAGCCATCCAAGAAGCAATAATAAGCATGACCAGCCAACCTTTCAAGCATTTGATCAATGAAAGGAAGTGGGAAGTGATCTTTGCGTGTGGCATCATTCAACCTTCTATAATCAATAGACATCCTCCACCCTGTCACAGTTCTGGTGGGAATGAGTTCACTCCTCTCATTAATAATGACTGTCATTCCCCCTTTCTTTGGTACCACTTGGACTGGGCTTATCCATGAGCTATCAGAAATAGGATATATGATTCCTGCATTCCATAATTTCATTACTTCCTTCTGGATGACTTCCTTCATTGTAGGATTTAGTCTTCTCTGAGGTTGAATTACTGCTTTGGACTTGTCCTCCAAAAGAATCTTATGCATGCATACTGTAGGGCTGATGCCTTTCAGGTCATCAATGGTCCATCCTAAGGCATCCTTGTGAGCTCTGAGAACATCAAGAAGCTCTCCTTCTTCTTTCTTTGTCAATGACGAATTGATGATCACTGGGAAGCTCTCTGAAGTGCCAAGAAATGCATATTTGAGATGAGAAGGTAATGGCTTCAGTTCTTGCTTTGGCACCCCTTCTTTCTTGCTTGGTTCCACCTCTTTGTCTATGGAAGCCTCAGCTACATGTTCCTCTATTGTTTCTTGATTGTCTCTTTCTTGCTTATGCTGATCAATGTCTAATATTTCTTCCACCAGGCTCTCTATCATATCCACCCTCAAATGATCTTCCTGCTCAGGAGGGTGTTGCATTGATTTAAAAACATTTATGATCATTTGCTCATTGTGTACTCTGAAAATCATTTCTCCTTTTTCCATATCTATAATGGCTCTTGCGGTTGCTAGAAATGGTTTGCCCAAGATGATTGAATTGTTGCCTTCCTCGTCGGTATCTAGGATTACAAAGTCCGCAGGGAAGATAAACTCTCCAACCTTTACTAGCAAATTTTCCACAATTCCATTTGGTGTCTTGATTGATCTATCGGCCATGACTAGTGACATCCTGGTGGGTTTGAGCTCTTCTATGGCAAGCTTCTTCATCATGGACAAGGGCATTAAGTTGATACTAGCTCCAAGATCACAGAGAGCTTTGTCCAAGGATAGTTTGCCTATAGTGCATGACACTACAAAACTCCCTGGATCCTTAAGCTTTGGTGGGATTCCTTTTTGGAGCACGGCGCTACATTCCTCACTAAGCATCACCGTTTCCTTCTCATTCCAATCTCTTTTCTTGTTGATGAGCTCTTTCAAGAACTTGGCATACAGAGACATTTGCTCCAAAGCCTCAGCTAAAGGTATGTTAATTTCCAGCTTCTTGAAAGTCTCAAGAAATTTGTGAAAATGCTGATCCTTTGTCTCTTTGTGAAATCTCTGTGGATAAGGCAGTGGTGGTGTTAAGCTCTTCTCCACTTGATGTTGTCTTGGATTTGGTTCTTCCCTGATCTGCTTTCCTTTCTTTAGATTCTGTGGTTCATTGTCTTCCTCTGTGAGTTTTTCTGGGACATTCTTGTTTAACATGTCCTTGTTGATGGCTTCATCATTCTTTGTTGGCTCATTGTCATTGTTCTTGGTTGCTCCTTGGTTACCATCCAATAACACTTTTCCACTTCTTAGTTGCACGACCTTGCATTCTTCCTTTGGGTTGGGAATGGTGTCACTAGGTAGTGAACTTGATGGTTTTTCAACAGAAATTTGTTTGGAGATTTGCCCAATTTGCCTTTCTAAGTTCTTCATGGAAGCTTCTTGGTTCTTTGTTGTCAATTCTTGGTTCTTCATCATTTTCTCCATGAGTAGCTCTAGATTAGTGATCCTCTGAGATTCTTGTGAAATTGGTTGGTTTTGCGGTGTTGATGGATGATGATAGGTGTTTTGATTTGTTGGGTGGTTGTTGGGTGGAAAATGGTTAAAGTTGGGGTAGTTATTTTGTGGTTTTCTGTATGTATTTTGGTTAGTGTTTGGCTGGGGGTTGTGGTTTGTGCTTTTCCAATTATTCTGACTTGTGTTTCTTTGCCATGGTTGTTGGTTTTGATTATGGTTGTCTCCCCATCTGAGGTTGGGATGGTTCTTCCAAGATGGATTGTAAGTATCACCATAGACTTCATTTGTTCCAAGATTTTGGTTGTGCATGTATTGGACTTGCTCTTGCTGTTGCTCCTCTTGAGTTTCTTCACTCTGCACCCAAGTAGTTGGTGGTTGGCTTGTGGCACTCACTGATGCAACTTGCAAGCCATCAATTCTTTTGGCCATTTGCTCAAACTGTTGTTGAATCTGCTGCTGCATTATCTTGTTTTGAGCTAGAATTGAGTCCACTCCTTCCAACTCCATTACTCCTCTTCTTTGTGATGGTTGGCGTTGTCTTTGATGAGCAAAGAAATATTGGTTATTGGCCACCATGTCAATGAGGTTTTGAGCTTCCTCTGTAGTTTTCATGAGTTGCAAAGAGCCTCCAGCTGAATGATCAAGTGCTTCTTGAGCTTTAAGAGTGAGTCCCTCATAGAAGTTCTGTAACTTGTCCCACTCAGTGAACATCTCTGGTGGACATTTCCTCAATAGTGCCTTATATCTTTCCCATGCTTCATATAAGTTTTCAGCCTCCATTTGAGTGAATGTCTGCACCTCAGTCTTCAATCTTAGGATTCTTTGAGGGGGATAAAATTTGGCAAGGAACTTGCTTACCAAGTCATCCCAAGTGTTGATGCTTTTTTTTGGAAAGGTCTCTAGCCATTGAGTGGCTCTATCTCTGAGAGAAAATGGAAAGAGCAGCAACTTGTAGCTATCAGGAGGTACACCATTGGTTTTCACCGTGTCACAGATTCTCAAGAAGGTAGACAAATGTTGATTTGGATCTTCCAAAGGCCCTCCTCCAAAAGAACAGTTGTTTTGAACCAAAGTGATGAGTTGTGGCTTTAGTTCAAAATTGTTTGCATTGACATTAGGAGGAAGAATGCTACTTCCACAGTGTCTAGCATTTGCAAATGTGTATGAAGCCAAGACTCTTCGTTGTTGTTGGTTATTGTTGGCTCCTTCTCCTGGTTGATTGAGATCTCCTTCCATTTCTTGGAATTCCTCCTCAGATTCTTCCTCTCCAATAACGTTCTTCCCTCTTTCAGCTCTTCTTATTCTTCGAAGAGTTCTTTGGTCAATTTCAGAGAGGACAGGGGAAATCTTCCTGTACCTGACATACAAACACACAACAATAAACACACAGATCCAGAAAACCAATGAAACTTCAATCTATAGCTAGAATGAAGTTTTAGTTAATTTAAGCAAAAATTCAAACAGTTAGTGTGTTAGTCAAAATTAGAATAACAGAAAAGAAAAAGTGTTTGATCTAGACCTCCACTTCACTTAATCATTGTCAATCTATTTCAATCCCCGGCAACGGCGCCAAAAACTTGATGTGTGGAAAATGATCCAACACAAAACTCACCGGCAAGTGTACCGGGTTGCATCAAGTAATAATAACTCACATGAGTGAGGTCGATCCCACAGGGATTGAAGGATTGAGCAATTTTAGTTTAGTGGTTGATTTAGTCAAGCGAATCAAGTTTTGGTTGAGTGGATTGTATTTAACAGAATATAAATTGCTTGGAATGTAAAGGGAGAAGGGGAAATTACAGTAAATTAAAGAACAGGAAAGTAAACTTGCTGAATCTTAAAGAACAAGAAAGTAAATGACTGAAACTTAAAGTGCAAGAAATGTAAATTGCAGTAACTTAAATGGCAAGGAATATAAATTGCTTGAATATAAAAGGGATTTGAGGACTGGGATTTGCAGAATCTAAACAAAGATAAATTGAATCACCACAATTAATAGAGCAGAAATTGAATTGGAAGCAATGAGAATTCAAACAGAAATTGAAAGTGAAGTGCAGCAGGGTTCACAGAAGAACCAAAAATAAATTGGGATCTCAGGGTTCAAGAGACTAGGTAGCAGAGCCTAGATCTCAATTACCTTCCTAGATCCAAGTTCTCAAAGCAATTGACAAGAAATTGAAGAAGAAACAGTAAAGAGAATGTGAATGGATTCAATTATGCAGAAAAGAAACTAAGGAGTTCTTGAGTAGAGATTGAGACAGAATTTTCTCAATTCTTAATACCCAAGACTCAAACAAGAAAATTAAAAGTGCCCAAGCAAGAACGAGGAAGAAGAGAGATCAATTCTCCTCCCCAATTCTCTGAAATCTCAGTGAAGACACCAAGAGAAGATCCAAAGTGCAAAAATAAAATTCAAAGCTCAAAGAAAGTGCAAAATTCAAAAGCAAAGCAAAAGGTTCTAATTACATCAAACTAGCTCCTATTTATACACTTTCTATTCTTGGATTTTGGGATTTGGATGGGCTTTTGATTTGGTGAAGAAATGAATTGAATTGGAATTTTAATTGAATTTTCGGCCCAAAAATAATAGCTCCCAGGAGGCTGCCCTGCCCTTGTGGAGGGCAGGGCAGGATTTGGTGCGTGTTGGTGCTTGCTTGGTGCGGCTTGGTGCGGTTTGGTGCGGTCTGGTGCGCAGAACGCTGCCCTGCCCTCGCGGAGGGTAGGGCAGGAAAAATTGGTGCACTAGAAATGTGCCACGGTGCGTGCTGATGCTGCCAGAATCATGCCATGATGCGCCAGAATGGTGCCTTGGTGCACAGGATGCTGCCCTGCCCTCGCGGAGGGCAGGGCAGAAAAATATGGTGCTGCCAGGATCGTGCTGTGGTGCGCGCTGGTGCTGCCAGGATAGTGATTTGGTGCGCCAGAAATGTCCCTTGGTGCGCCAGATTCATGCACCAACAAAATGCTGCCCTGCCCTCGCGGAGGGCAGGGCAGTGTTTCCAAAATGAAGTCCCGCGTTCGAATCCGGGCAGAAACACACGCTCATTCATTTTCCTTGGTTTCTTAGCACGGTAATGGAACTTAGTTCCTTGCTTCCTCATGGTCCCGTGTTCAACTCTTGTGGCAAGCATCATAGGCATTTTTCCTTTGATTTTCTTCCTTGGTGAGCCCAATACTGCCCTTGTGGAGGGCAGGGCAATATTTTCTTCTTCTTGATTCCAAGGCACAAATTTGTGCCCTGCCCACAGGGCAGGGCAGAGTTGCCTTCTTTGCCTTGTTCCCTTATGTTGCCCTCCTAGAGGGCAGTGTGCCCTTGTGGAGGGCAATGCTTGCCTCCCCCATTGCATGCGGCACACTTTTCCTTCCTTTGACCACGCTTCCTTCTCCTTGGGTCACGCTTTCTTAGGCCACGCTTTTCTCTTTTATTCTTTTCTTCACCTAAAATAAACCAAAACAACCACTCCAAGTATCACTAAATTCATAAGGCTTATAAATCAATTAAAATTAGCTTAAACCTCATGAGTTAACATTAATTTCATGGTGGTTGCTTGATTTAAAGAAGTTATGCATTTTCACTCCAAATCACATACTTAGGAAGCAAGAAAGTGCATAAAGACTAACAAAACAAATGAAATTAGCTTGAAAAATGGGTATATGATGACTTGTCATCAATTATGCTAATCATCACCCAACCATGATATCCTTTGAATTCTTGTTATTAGTTTTCATTAGTCTCCAGCCCCAAACCTTTGTCATGTTTAGATACTTCCTAATTTCATTAACTTTCTCTTTTCACTTCTTATAAATTTTGATGTGATCACACACAATTTCACCACATGTATATATCACTATTTCAAAATTGGCCTAGAAACTAAGTTTGGTATTATCACCAGAAGTAGAACAAGCCACAATGCACACTCCCACTCCTAAAGCATTTTTGATATTTTGAATACATTTAAGTTTGGTGTTGATGAGCAGATAATTTATACGCTTTTTGGCATTGTATTTACATAGTTTTTAGTAGGTTTTAGTTACTTTTTAATATATTTTTATTCGTTTTTATGCAAAATTCATATTTCTGGACTTTACTATGAGTTGGTGTATTTTTCTATAATTTCAGGTATTTTCTGGCTGAAATTGAGGGACCTGAGCAAAAATCTGATTCAGAGGCTGAAAAAGGACTACAGATGCTGTTGGATTTTGACCCTCCTACACTCGAAGTGAATTTTCTGAAGCTTCAAAAACCTGATTGGCGCGCTCTCAATTGCGTTGGAAAGTAGACATCTTGGGCTTTCCAGCAATATATGATTGTCCATACTTTGTTCAGATTTGATGGGCCAAACTGGTGTTTAAACGCCCACTAGAGACCCTTTTCTGGCGTAAAACGCCAGAACTGGCACCAAAGCTGGAGTTAAACACCCAAACTGGCATCCAAGCTGGCGTTTAACTCTAGAAACGGCACATGCACGTGAAAGCTAGGAAGCTCAGCCCAAACACTCACCAAGTGGGTCCCGAAAGTGGATTTCTGCACTCTCTGCATCTTGTTACTCATTCTCTATAAACCTAGGTTACTAGTTTAGTATAAAAACTACTTTTAGAGATTCATTTTGTACCGGATGACATTTTCAAAAATCCTATTGTATCTTCTACAGTATGAACCTATAAACCCCATAGGTGGGGGTGAGGAGCTCTGCTGTGTTTCCATGGATTAATGCAATTACTACTGTTTTCTATTCAATCACGTTTGTTTCTATTCTAAGATACTCACTCGTATTTCAACATGGAGAATGTGATGATCCGTGACACTCATCATCATTTCCCAACTTATGAATGCGTGCCTGACAACCACTTCCGTTCTACATGATCTCAACGTAGTCATTGGGCGATAGCTTGAGTGCATATCTCTTGGGTTTCTAATCCATGAGTTTGACATGCATCTCCTAACAACAGAGCACTCAAACTCGTGAGATCAGAACCTTTGTGGTAGAGGCTAGAACCAATTGGCAACATTCTTGAGATCCGAAAAGTTTAAACCTTGTCTGTGGTATTCTATGTAGGATCTGGGATGGGATGATTCTGATGAGTTTCAAACTCGTGAATATTGGACACAGTGACAGTGTGCAAAAGGATAAATGTATCCTATTCCGACATAAGAGAGAACCGATAGATGATTAGCCATGCGGGAAACCGTAGAGGACATATTTTCACTGAAAGGACAGATGGTAGCGATTGACAACGGTTATCCACCAACATATAGCCTACCATGGAAGGAGCCTTGCGTGTTT
The DNA here is from genome assembly GCF_003086295.3 of Arachis hypogaea. Taxonomy (NCBI): domain Eukaryota; kingdom Viridiplantae; phylum Streptophyta; class Magnoliopsida; order Fabales; family Fabaceae; genus Arachis; species Arachis hypogaea. The sequence continues at coordinate 46,039,925 of NC_092037.1, read as the reverse complement.
GATGAAGAAGGCAATAGGAAAGCTGAGATTCAGAGGGCAAAGCATCTCTGAAACCTCAATCTGTTCTCCATTATTGCATAACAAGTACTATTCATTTCATGTTCTTTTACTTTTTACAAATAAAACTAAGAATTGTTATTAATATCCTGACTAAGAATAATAAGATAACCATAGCTTGCTTCAAGCCGGCAATCTCCGTGGGATCGACCCTTACTCACGTAAGGTATTACTTGGACGACCCAGTGCACTTGCTGGTTAGTTGTACGAGTTGTGAAAAGTGTGATTTACAATTTCGTGCACCAAGTTTTTGGCACCGTTGCCGGGGATTGTTCGAGTTTGGACAACTGAGGGTTCATCTTGTTGCTTAGATTAGGAATAATTTATTTTTGTTGGTTTAGAGTCACTAAGTTTGAGTCTTTTATTTTTCTTTTCAAAAATCTTATTTTTCTTTATTAATATTTAATTTTTCTTTGAGTTTAGTTTCATGTTTTAAGTTTGGTGTCAATTGCATGCTCTTTTTGTTCTTCATATTTTCGAATTATAAGTGTCCAAAGTATAAAAATTTTTAAGTTTGGTGTCCTTTGTGTTTTTCTTTTCCTAAAAAATTTCCAAAATTTGTTCTTGGTGTTCATCTTGACATTCAAAGTTTTCTTGTTTGTTTTCTTTGTTTTGATATAAAAATTCTAAGTTTGGTGTCATTTTATTGTTTTTCTCTTTCCTCATTAAATTCAAAAATAAAAAATATCTTTTCCTTTAATTCCTCATAAAATTTTGAATCCCTTGGGTTGACTTGGTCAAAATTTTTAAAAATCATATCTTTCTCAAATCATATCTTTTTAAAATTTCTAAAATCATATCTTTTTCAAAACTTCCTAACCACCTTCTCTCTCCTCATTTTTTTCGAAAATTCTCATAAAAAATTTTCAAATCTTTTTAAATAATTAATTATTTTAGTTTCCAAGTTTTTTATTTTATTATTATTATTTATTTCGGTCCAAAATAATAATAATAATAATAATAATAATAATAATAATAATAATAATAATAATAATAATAATAATAATAATAATAATAATAATAATAATAAAAGAATAAAACTTTAAATTCAATCACCTCCCTTTCTCCATCATGGACCTAAGTGGAAATGAACATTCCAGAAGGACTCTGGGGTCATATGCTAACCCCACTACTGCTTCATATGGGGGTAGTATCTGTATACCCCCCATCAAAGCTAGTAACTTTGAGCTAAACCCCCAACTCATTATCATGGTGCAGCGAAATTGCCAGTATTCCGTTCTTCCACAGGAAGAACCTACTGAGTTTCTGGTACAGTTCTTACAACTTGCTGACACAATACGTGATAAGGAAGTAGATCAGGATGTCTACAGATTATTAGTGTTTCCATTTGCTGTAAAAGATCAAGCTAAGAGGTGGCTAAATAACCAACCCACAACAAGCATAAGAACATGGAAACAGTTATCAGACAAATTCCTGAATCAATATTTCCCTCCAAAAAGGATGACAGTTAAGGCTGGACATCAAAGGCTTTAAACAAGAGGATAATGAATCCCTTTTATGATGCCTTGGAGAGGTATAGAGAGATGCTAAGGAAATGTCCCTCTGAAATGTTTTCAGAATGGGTGCAGTTAGACATCTTCTACTACGGGCTTACAAAAAGGCCCAGATATCTTTAGACCACTCAGCTGGTGGATCTATACACATGAGAAAGACAATTGAAGAGGCTCAAGAGCTCATAGATATAGTTGCTAAAAATAGCATCTGTACTTAAGCAATGAGTCCTCCATGAAAGAAGAGGCTAAAGTAGTATCCACTGAACTTAGTCCTCCAGAACAAGTTGTTGAACTCAATTAGCAAATACTTCTTCTAACAAAACAGTTAGCAGAATTCAAAGAAATGTTACAAGATACTAAAAATGCTAACAAAAATATGGAAGCACAATTGGATAAGACAAGATAGCAGTTATCTAAACAAATAACAGAAGAGTGCTAAGCTGTTCATCTAAGGAGTGGAAAGACATTGAATGTCTCAACTCAAAGCTGCAGAAAGCCAAGAAAGGAACAACTAACAAAGGATGACCAGAGAGGAATGATCCTGGCGTTCAAACGCCAGAAAAGGGTCAGAAGTTGGCGTTAAACGCTCATTCTGGTGCCAATTCTGGCGTTCAAATGCCAGAAAAGGGTAGTGATCTGGCGTTTAATGCCCAGTGGATGGCCAATTCTGGTGTCCAAATGCCAGAAAAGGGTGGAAAATTAGCGTTAAACGCCCATCCAGCCCTCAATCCTGGCGTTCAAAAGCCAGTAAGGGATTAGACACCTACAAGTGCTGATGACAATCCCCTTAAGCAGGCTTCTCCAACCACTTTTGTAGGTAACAAACCTGCAGCAACTAAGGTTGAAGAATACAAAGCCAAGATGCCTTATCCTCAGAAACTCTGCCAAGCAGAACAACATAAACAATTTGTCCGCTTTGCAGACTACCTCAGGACTCTTGAAATAAAGATTCCGTTTGCAGAGGCACTTGAGCAAATACCCTCTTATGCTAAGTTCATGAAAGAGATCTTAAAGCATAAGAAGGATTGGAGAGAGACTAAAAAGTTTTCCTCACCGAAGAATGCAGTGCAGTCATTCTGAAAAGCTTACTAGAGAAGCTTAAGGATCCCGGAAGTTTTATAATACTATGCACATTAGAGGGTTCTTGCACCAAGACGGATCTGTGTGATCTTGGTGCAAGTATCAACCTAATCCCTGCATCCACTATTAGAAAGCTTGGCTTGACTGAAGAAGTCAAACCAACCTGAATATGTCTCCAACTCACTGGTGGCTCCATTAAATATCCATCAGGCGTAATTGAGGACATGATTGTCAAGGTTGGGCTATTTGCTTTTCCCACTTACTTTGTAGTGTTGGAAATGGAGGAGCACAAAAGTGCAACTTTCATTCTAGGAAGACCATTCCTAGCAACTGGACGAACTCTCATTGATGTCCAAAAAGGGGAGGTGACCCTGAGAGTCAATGAAGGTAAGTTCAAGTTGAATGCTGTCAAAGCTATGCAGCATCCAGACACATCAAGTGACTGCATGAGCGTCGATATTATTGACTCCCTGGTGAAAGAAATCAATATGACTGAGAGTCTCGAATCAGAGCTAGAAGACAACTTTAAAGATGTTCAGCCTGATCTGGAGGAACTAGAGGAAACAGAAGAACCTCTGAAAGCTCTTCAGGAAGAGGAGAAGCCTCCCAAAACCCGAGCTCAAACCATTACCACCATCCCTGAAATATGTATTTATGGGAGATGATGACACTTTTCCAGTGATCATAAGGTCTGCCTTAGAGCCACAGGAAGAGAAAGAACTACTTCAGGAGCTAAGGACACACAAGACAGCTCTTGGATGGTCCATAAGTGATCTCAAGGGCATTAGCCCAGCCAGATGCATGCACAAGATCCTCTTGGAGGATGATGCCAAGCCAGTGGTTCAACCACAGAGGCGGCTGAATCTAGCCATGAAGGAGGTGGTGCAGAAAGAGGTCACTAAATTACTAGAGAGTGGGATTATTTATCCTATTTCGGATAGCCCCTGGGTGAGCCCTATCCAAGTTGTCCCCAAAAAGGGAGGCATGACAGTGGTTCATAATGAAAAGATTGAACTGGTTCCTACAAGAACAGTTACAGGGTGGCATATGTGTATTGACTACAGAAGGCTCAATACAGCCACTAGAAAGGATCATTTTTCTTTACCATTCATAGACCAGATGATAGAGAGACTAGCAGGTCATGAATACTACTGCTTTTTGGATGGCTATTCAGGTTACAACCAAATTGCAGTAGATCCTTCGGACCAAGAGAAAATAGCATTCACATGTCCATCTGGAGTATTCGCCTACAGAAGGATGCCATTTGGTTTGTACAATGCACCTGCAACCTTTCAGAGGTGCATGCTCTCCATCTTTTCTGATATGGTAGAGAAATTTCTAGAAGTCTTCATGGATGACTTCTTAGTATTTGGAGACTTATTCAGCTCCTGTCTTGACCATCTAGCAGTTGTTCTGAAAAGGTGCCAAGAGACTAACCTGGTTTTAAACTGGGAAAAATGTCACTTCATGGTGACTGAAGGAATTGTCCTTGGGCACAAAATTTCGAACAAGGAAATAAAGGTGGATCAAGCTAAGGTAGAGGTAACTGAAAAATTACCACCACCTGCCAATGTTAAGGCAATCAGAAGCTTTCTGGGACACGCAGGGTTCTATAGGAGGTTTATAAAGGGTTTTTCAAAAATTGCAAAACCTCTGAGCAATCTGCTAGCTGCTGACACACCATTTGTCTTTGACACAGAGTGTCTGCAGGCGTTTGAGACTCTGAAAGCTAAGCTGATCACAGCACCAGTCATTTCTGCACTAAACTGGACATTACCATTCGAACTAATGTGTGATGCCGGTGACCATGCCATTGGTACAGTATTGGGACAAAGGCATGACAAGCTTCTGTATGTCATTTATTATGCTAGTCGTGTTTTAAATGATGCACAAAAGAATTACACAACCATAGAAAAGGAGTTGCTTGCAGTGGTTTATGCCATTGACAAGTTCAGATCTTATTTAGTAGGATCAAAAGTGATTGTGTACACTGACCATGCTGCTCTTAAATATCTCCTCACAAAGTAGGATTCAAAACCCAGACTCATAAGGTGGGTGTTGCTTCTGCAAGAGTTTCATATAGAAATAAGAGACAGAAAAGGGACAGAGAACCAAGTAGCTGATCACCTGTCCCGGATAGAACCAGTAGTAAGAGCGTCCCTCCCTCCTACTGAGATCTCGAAAACCTTTTCGGATGAGCAACTCTTTACCATTTAAGAAGAACCATGGTTTTTAGATATTGCAAACTATAAATCTGTGAGATTTGTACCCAAGGAGTACAATAAGATGCAAACAAAAAAATTGATTTCTGATGCAAAGTACTACTTGTGGGATGAACCATATCTCTTTAAGAGATGTGCAGACAGAATAATCTGTAGATGTGTGCCTAGAGAAGAAGCACAGAAAATCCTATGGCATTGCCATGGATCACAATATGGAGGACATTTTGGAGGTGAGCAAACAGCTACAAAGGTTCTCCAGTCTGGCTTCTACTGGCCTACTCTCTATAGAGATTCCCGAGCGTTTGTACATAGCTGTGACAGTTGCCAGAGGGCTGGTAACCTGCCTCACGGTTGTGCCATGCCTCAACAAGGAATCTTAGAGATTGAGTAGTTTGATGTATGGGGTATTGACTTCATGGGGCCTTTCCCACCATCATACTCAAACACTTATATTCTAGTGGCAGTAGACTATGTATCTGAATGGGTAGAAGCAATTACAATTACCACTAATGATACTAAGACCGTGCTGAAGTTCCTCCAGAAGCATATCTTCAGCAGGTTTGGTGTCCCTAGAATATTAATCAGTGATGGAGGCATTCACTTTTATAATAAATAGCTTGACTCTGCTCTGGTCCGATATGGAATTAACCATAAGGTGGCAACTCCGTATCATCTACAGATAAATGGACAGGCTGAAGTCTCAAATAGAGAACTAAAATGAATCCTGAAACGGACTGTAAGTACCCGTAGAAGGGATTGGGAAAGAAGTTTGGATGATGCTCTGTGGGCATACAGAACAGCATTCAAGACTCTTATAGAGACCTCTCCATACCAGCTTGTGTATGGCAAGGCCTGTCATCTGCCAGTGGAACTGGAACATAAGGCCCACTGGGCAACCAGGTTCCTAAACCTTGATGCTAAGTTAGCTGGAGAAAAGAGATTACTCCAGCTGAATGAGCTAGAAGAGTTCAGACTCAATGCTTTCAAAAATGCCAAAATTTACAAGGAGAAAGCAAAAAGGTGGCATGACAAAAAGCTATCATCTAGAGTCTTTGAACCAGGACAGAAGGTTCTATTGTTCAACTCTAGGCTCAGATTGTTCCCTAGGAAATTGAAATCCCGGTGGAAAGGACTATATGTGATTACAAGTGTGTCACCATATAGATATGTAGAGCTTCATGATATTGACTCTAACAAAAATATCATTGTTAATGGGCAGAGAGTCAAACATTATCTTGAAGGCAATGTTGAGAAAGAATGCTCAAAGCTGAGACTAGATTAAAGCTCACTGTCAAGATATTGACATTAAAGAAGCGCTTATTAGGAGGCAACCCAATCCTATTTATCTATATTAATCACTTTCTCGTTTTTATTTTCTAGTGTTAGTCTATGTCTTCTTTAGGTTGATGATCATGTGAAGTCAAAAAAATAGCACACCCTGGAGGACGAGCTTACTGGCATTTAAACACCAGTAAGGATAGCAGAATGGGCGTTTAACACCCAGTCTGGCAGCATTCTGGGCATTAAATGCCAGAATTGGTAGCCAGACTGGTGTTTAACGCCAGAAAAGGGCATCAGCCTGGCGTTTAACACCAGGAAAAGTAGCAGAGTTGGCGTTAAACGCCAGCATTCGCACACAGAGGGTGTTTAAATGCCAGAAAGGTGCAGGGATGAGAATTCCTTAACACCTCAGGATCTGTGGACCCTACAGGATCCCCACCTACCCCAACTCACTCTCATTCCTCTTCACACCTTTCCATAACACTCTTCCCCACCCACTCAAATTCAAACAATTTTCCTCCTAAACCCAACCCCTTTCACACGGATTCCTTCTCCCCCTTACCCTATAAATACCCCTCCTTACTCCTTCATTTTCACACATCACAAAAACTCCCAATCCCCCCTTGGCCGAACTACTCTTACACCTCTATCTCCTCCATTTCTTATTCTTCTCCTCTTTTCTTTCTTCTTTTGCTCGAGGACAAGTAAACCTTTTAAGTTTGGTGTGGAAAAAGATATGCTTTTTATTTTTCCATAACCATTAATGGCACCTAAGGCCGGAGAAACCTCTAGAAAGAGGAAAGGGAAGGTAGTGGCTTCCACCTCCGAGTCATGGGAGATGGAGAGATTCATCTCAAGAGCCCATCACTAAAAAGATGATGGAGCAAACAAGAGAGCCCACTCATGGACCTCAGCAAGAGCATGAGGAAGTCCCTCATCAAGAAATCCCTGAGATGCCTTAAGGGATGCATTTTTCTCCATACAACTATTGGGAGTAACTCAACACCTCTTCTTTAAGAGATTTGAGTTCCAATATGGAGCAACTAAGGATGGAGCACCAAGAGCACTCCATTACCCTCCATGAAATTAGAGAAGACCAAAGGGCCATGAGGGAGGAGCAACAAAGGCAAAGAAGAGACATTGAGGAGCTCAAGCACTCCATAGGATCTTCAAGGGAAAGAACTAGTAGCCATCACTAAGGTGGACCCGTTCTTTAATTTCCTTGTTCTCATTTTTCTGTTTTTCAGTTTTCTATGCTTGATGTTTTGTCTATGATTGTGTCTTTATTACATGATCATTAGTGTCTAGTGTCTATGCCTTGAAGCTATGAATGATTCCATGAATCCCTAACCTTTCTTAAATGAGAAATGTTTCTAATTGCAAAAGAACAAGAAGTACATGAATTTCGAATACTATCTTGAAATTAGTTTGATTATTTTGAGGTGGTGGCAATACTTTTTATTTTCTTAATGAATGCTTGAACAGTGCATATTTTTTATAGTGAAGTTTATAAATGTTAAAATTGTTGGCTCTTGAAAGAATAATGAAAAAAAGAAATGTTATTGATAATCTGAAAAATCATAAAATTGATTCTTGAAGCAAGAAAATGCAGTGAAAAAGCAAATGCTTGCGAAAAAAAAGAAGAAAAAAATGGCGAAAAATAAAAGGAAAAAAAGCAAGCAGAAAAAGCCAGTAACCCTTTAAACTAAAAGGCAAGGGCAAAAAGGATCCAAGGCTCTGAGCATCATTGGATAGGAGGGCCCAAAGGAATAAAATCCTTGTCTAAGCAGCTAAATCAAGTTGTCCCTAACCATGTGCTTGTGTCATGAAGGTCCAAGTGAAAAGCTTGAGACTGAGTGGTTAAAGTCGTGATCCAAAGCAAAAAGAGTATGCTTAAGAACTCTGGACACCTCTAACTGGGGATTCTAGCAAAGCTGAGTCACAATCTAAAAAGGTTCACCCGGTTATGTGTTTGTGGCATTTATGTATCCGGTGGTAACACTAGAAAACAAAATGCTTAGGTTCACGGCCAAGACTCATAAAGCAGTTGTGTTCAAGAATCAACATACTAAACTAGGAGAATCAATAACACTATCTGAATTTTGAGTTCCTATGGATGCCAATCATTCTGAAACTATTCAAAACTATTCAAAAAGCAAAAAGCTACTAGCCCCGCTCATCTAATTAGAAATAAGCTTCATTGATATTTTGAGATTTATTGCATATTCTCTTCTTTTTATCCTATTTTGTTTTCAGTTGCTTGGGGACAAGCAACAATTTAAGTTTGGTGTTGTGATGAGCGGATAATTTATACGCTTTTTGGCATTGTTTTTACATAGTTTTTAGTAGGTTTTAGTTATTTTTTAATATTTTTTATTAGTTTGTATGAAAAATTTATATTTTTGGACTTTACTATGAGTTGGTGTGTTTTTCTATAATTTCAGGTATTTTCTGGCTGAAATTAAGGGACCTGAGCAAAAATCTGATTCAGAGGCTGAAAAAGGACTGCAGATGCTGTTAGATTCTGACCCTCCTGCACTCGAAGTGGATTTTATAGAGCTAAAGAAACCCAATTGGCGCTTTCTTAATTGCGTTGGAAAGTAGACAACTTGTGCTTTCCAGCAATATATGATAGTTCATACTTTGCCTGAGATTTGATGGGCCAAACTGGCGTTTAAACGCCCACCAGAGACCCTTTTCTGGCGTAAGACGCTAGAACTGGCACCAAAGCTGGAGTTAAATTCCCAAACTGGCATCCAAGCTACTGTTTAACTCCAGAAATGGCACATGCACGTGAAAGCTAGGAAGCTCAACCCAAACACTCACCAAGTGGGCCCCGGAAGTGGATTTCTGCACTCTCTGCATCTAGTTACTCATTCTCTGTAAACCTAGGTTACCAGTTTAGTATAAAAACTACTTTTAGAGATTCATTTTGTACCGGATGACATTTTGAAAAATCGTATTGTATCTTCTACAGTATGAACCTCTAAACCCCATAGGTGGGGGTAAGGAGCTCTGCTGTGTTTCTATGGATTAATGCAATAACTACTGTTTTCTATTCAATCACATTTGTTTCTATTTTAAGATACTCACTCGTATTTTAACATGGAGAATGTGATGATTCGTGACACTCATCATCATTCCCCAACTTATGAACGCGTGCCTGACAACCACTTCCGTTCTTGATGAGCGGATAATTTATACGCTTTTTGGCATTGTTTTTACATAGTTTTTAGTAGGATCTAGATAGTTTTAGTATATTTTTATTAGTTTTTAAGAAAATTCACATTTCTGAACTATACTATGAGTTTGTGTGTTTTTCTGTGATTTCAGGTATTTTCTGGCTAAAATTGAGGGACCTGAGCAAAATTCTGATTCAGAGGCTGACAAAGGACTGCTGATGCTGTTGGATTTTGACCTCCCTGCACTTGAAATGGAATTTTTGGAGCTAGAAGTGTTCAAATGGTGGGCTCTCAATTGCGTTGGAAAGTAGACATCCAGGGCTTTCCAGAAATATATAATAGTTCATACTTTTCCTGAGTTTAGACGATGCAAACTGGCATTTAACACCAGCTTTCTGCCCTATTCTGGTGTTAAACGCCAGAAAAAGTTGCAAAGCAGAGTTAAACGCCAGAAATAGGTTACAAATTGGCGTTCAACTCCAAGGAAGACCTCTACATGTGAAAGCTTCAATGCTCAGCCCAAGCACACACTAAGTGGGCCCGGAAGTGGATTTCTGCATCATTTATTTACTTCTGTATCCCTAGTAACTAGTGTAGTATAAATAGAACTTTTAACTATTGTACTAGGGGTCCTTTTCCCTGATTTCGAATTCATATGCCATTGGGGGCTGGCCTCACGGCCATGCCTAGACCATCATCACTTATGTATTTTCAAAGGTGGAGTTTTACACACCATAGATTAATGGTGTGGAGCTCTGCTGTTACTCAAGTATTAATGCAATTACTACCGTTTTCTATTCAGTTCATGCTTATTCTTACTCTAAGATATTCATTCACAGTTCAACCTGACGAATGTGATGATCCGTGACACTCATCACCATTCTCACTTATGAACGCGTGCCTGACAAACACTTTCGTTCTACCTGCGAAAGCTAGAGTGTGTATCTCTTGGATTCCTTGTCCACGACGCATGGTTGCCTCTCCTGATAACAGAGCCTTCCATTCCTTGAGATCAGAGTCTTCGTGGAATAAGTGATGAGCGGATATTTTGTACGCTTTTTGGGGTAATTTCATGTAGATTTTAGCATGTTTCATTTAGTTTTTAGTAAAATAATATTAGTTTTTAGGCAAAAATCATATTTCTGGACTTTACTATGAGTTTGTGTGTTTTTTCTGTGATTTCAGGTATTTTCTGACTGAAATTGAGGGAGCTGAGCAAAAATCTGACTTAGGCTGAAAAAGGACTGCTGATGCTGTTGGATCCTGACCTCCCTGCACTCGAAATGGATTTTCTGGAGCTACAGGAGTCCAATTGGCACGCTCTCAACGGCGTTGAAAATTAGACATCCAGGGCTTTCCAGCAATATATAATAGTCCATACTTTGCGCAAGGATAGACGACGTAACTTGGCGTTAAACGCCAAGTTCATGCTGCTGTCTGGAGTTAAACGCCAGAAAAACGTCATGATCCGGAGTTGAACGCCCAAAACACGTCATAACCTGGAGTTTAACGCCAAGAAAGGCCTTCACACGTGGAAAGCTTTAGTCTCAGCCCCAGCACACACCAAGTGGGCCCCAGAAGTGGATTTCTGCACCAATTATCTTAGTTTATTCATTTTCTGTAAACCTAGGTTACTAGTTTACTATTTAAACAACTTTTACAGACATTTCTTGTACCTCATGACATTTTCAGATCTGAATTACATACTTTGTGACGGCATGAGTCTCTAAACTCCATTGTTGGGGGTGAGGAGCTCTGCAGCGTCTCGATGATTTAATACAATTCCTTTGTTTTCCATTCAAACACGCTTGTTCTTATCTAAGATGTTTATTCGCGCTTAATTGTGAAGAAGGTGATGATCCGTGACACTCATCACCTTCCTCAATCCATGAACGTGTGCCTGACAACCACCTCCGTTCTACATCAGATTGAATGAATATCTCTTAGATTCCCCAACAGAATCTTCGTGGTATAAGCCGGATTGATGGCGGCATTCATGAGAATCCGGAAAGTCTAAACCTTGTCTGTGGTATTCCGAGTAGGATTCCGGGATTGAATGACTGTGACGTGCTTCAAACTCCTGAGGGCTGGGCGTTAGTGACAGACGCAAAAGAATCAATGGATTCTATTCCAACCTGATTGAGAACCGACAGATGATTAGCCGTGCTGTGACAGAGCATAGGAACGTTTTCACTGAGAGGATGGGAAGTAGCCACTGACAACGGTGACACCCTACATAGAGCTTGCCATGGAAGGAACCTGCGTGTGAGAAGAGGATTTCAAGGAAGAGTTGAAGTCAGAGGACAAAGCATCTCCAAAACTCCAACATATTCCCCAGCACTGCAAAACAAAGTAACATTGTTCCCTCTTTTATTTTTATAATCAAATCTAGTAATTTCACTTTTAATCCAAATAACCTTGTTGACATCCTAACTAAGACTAATAAAATAAATATTAATTGCTGCAAACCAATAATCCCTGTGGATTCGACCCTTACTCACGTAAGGTATTACTTGGACGACCCAGTACACTTGCTGGTTAGTTGAATGGAGTTGTGAATTCAACCAGTGCCATAATAAGGATTTTGAATGAACAAGAGTCACAATAGTTTTTGTGTACATGCCCAAGAGCCAATATTGTTGATCACAATTTCGTCCACTAAGTTTTTGGCGCCGTTGCCGGGGATTATTGAGTTTGGACAATTGAAGGTTTATTTTATTTCTTAGATTAGGAATAATTTATTTTTATTTTTATTCTTATTTTTTTATTGTTATAGAGTCATTAAATCTTGATAGGATAGTTTCTTTTCAAAAATTTCTTTTCAAAATTTATTATTTTCTTTTAATTAATTACTAATTTTCGTGAGTTTTAGTGTCTTGTTCTAAGTTTGGTGTCAATTGCATACCTCATATTTTTCTTTAAAATTTTCGACTTGTGATCTTTGTTCTTCAATAATCTTCAAGTTGTCCTTGCTTATTTTTCTCGTTTGATCTTGAGTTTTTCTTGCTTTGTGTCTTTTCTTGTTTCACTTGTGTTCCTTTTAAAGCACTAATTGGAATATCTGCATCAAGTGTCATATTTATTCCCAATTGGCTAAAGCATTGGTTTATATTCTTGATGAGGGAGCACCAGTACTTTTGAAAATCTTTTTCAAAAATAATTTTTCTTGGATTGAATCTTGTGCCAAACTTTAAGTTTGGTGTTTTCTTGTTAATCTTTTTATAATTTTCGAAAATTTTCTAAAAGTTTTCTAAAAAATTCTAAGTTTGGTGTTCTTTCTTTTGTTCAAGGTGTTCTTGAGTTTTTCTTGTGTCTTGATCTTAAAATTTTTAAGTTTGGTGTTCCTTGGTGTTTTCCCTCCAAAAATTTTCGAAAATAAGGAGCATTAGATCTAAAAATTTTAAGTCTTGTGTCTTTTGCGTGTTTTTCTCTTTCATCATAAAATTCAAATTTCAAAAATTTTATATTTTCCAACTACTTTTTCGAAATCTTTTTTAAATTTTTAGTTTTAATTTCATTTTTTTTCGAAAAAAAAAATATTTTTAACTTCTTTTTATTTATTCCATTTTTATTTATTCCATTACTATAAAATAAATAATTCTCAACATATAAATTCTCAACTTGTATTCCATTATGGAAGTAAGTATGAATGGACAGTCCAAGAGGACTCTGGGGTCATATCCTAACCCCACTACTGCTTCATATGGGAGTAGTATCTGTATACCCTCCATTGGAGTTAGTAGCTTTGAGCTGAATCCTCAGCTCATTATCATGGTGCAGCAAAATTGCCAGTATTCTGGTCTTCCACATGAAGAACCTACAGAGTTTCTGGCACAATTTCTGCAAATTGCTGATACAGTACATGATAAGGAAGTGGATCAGGATGTCTACAGATTACTACTGTTTCCATTTGCTGTAAAAGATCAAGCTAAGAGGTGGTTAAATAACCAGCCTAAAAACAGCATAAAAACATGGAAACAGCTGTCAGAAAAATTCCTGAATCACTATTTCCCTCCCAAACGGATGACACAGCTAAGGCTAAGCATCCAAGGCTTCAAACAAGGAGATAATGAATCCCTTTATGATGCATGGGAGAGATACAGAGAGATGCTAAGAAAATGCCCCTCTGAAATGTTTTCAGAATGGGTGCAATTAGACATCTTTTACTATAGGCTTACAGAAAAAGCTCAGATTTCTCTAGACCACTCAGCTGGTGGATCTATACATATGAGAAAAACAATTGAAGAAGCTCAAGAGCTCATTGATACAGTTGCTAGAAATCAGCATCTGTATTTAAGCAGTGAATCTTCCATGAAAGAAGAAGCTAAAAAAGTAACTGCAGAACTCAGTCCGGTGGATCAGGCTAATGAATTTAATCAGCAATTAGATTTTCTAACTCAGCAGCTAGCCGAATTCAAGGAGATATTACAGGAAACAAGAATGGCTAACAGGAATATGGAAGTGCAATTAAAGCAGACAGAAAAGCAACTGTCAAAACAAATAGCAGAAGAATGCCAAGCAGTTTAATTAAGAAGTGGGAAAACATTAAACACCTCACTTCAAGGCAGCAAGAAGACAGGAAATGAACAAATGGCTACTCAAAATCCCTCTGAGGACAAGCAGAGCCCAGAAAGGGATAAAGCTGGCGCTGAACGCCCAGACCATGCTCATTCCTGGCGTTCAACGCCAGAAACAAGCATGGATCTGGCGTTGAACGCCCAAAAGGAACATGGTTCTGGCGTTCAAACGCCAGTAACAAGCAAGGAGGTGGCGTTTAACGCCACTCCAGCTTCCACACCTGGCATTCAAATGCCAGTGGGTGATCAGTCACATACAAGTACTGATAGCAACCCTTCTAAAAAGGCTTCCCAACCCACTTCTGTAGGTAATAAACCTGTAGCAACTAAGGTTGAGGAATACAAAGCCAAAATGCCTTATCCTCAAAAACTCCGCCAAGCGGAACAGGATAAGCAATTTGCCCGCTTTGCAGACTATCTTAGGACTCTTGAAATAAAGATTCCGTTTGCAGAAGCACTTGAGCTAATACCCTCTTATGCTAAGTTCATGAAAGAGATCTTAAGTCATAAGAAGGATTGGAGGGAAACTGAAAAAGTTTACCTCACTGAAGAATGCAGTGCAGTCATTCTGAAAAGCTTACCTGAGAAGCTTAAAGATCCTGGGAGCTTTATGATACCATGCACATTAGAAGGTGTTTGTACCAAGCAAGCTTTATGCGATCTTGGGGCAAGTATCAACCTAATACCTGCATCCACTATCAGAAAGCTTGGTTTGACTGAAGAAATCAAACCAACCAGGATATGTCTTCAACTTGCTGATGGCTCCATTAAATACCCATTAGGCGTGATTGAAGACATGATTGTCAAGGTTGGGCCATTTGCCTTTCCTACTGACGTTGTGGTGCTGGAAATGGAGGAGCACAAGAGTGCAACTCTCATTCTAGGAAGACCTTTCCTAGCAACTGGCCGAACCCTCATTGATGTCCAAAAAGGGGAAGTGACCTTGAGAGTCAATGAGGAGGAGTTCAAGTTGAATGTTGTTAAAGCCATGCAACATCCAGACACCCCAAATGACTACATGAGTGTTGATATTATTGACTCTCTAGTAAGAGAAGTTAATATGGCTGAGAGTCTCGAAACAGAGCTAGAGGACATCTTTAAAGATGTTCAGCCTGATTTGGAGGAATCAGAGAAGATAATAGAACCTCTGAAAATCCCTCAAGAAGAGGAGAAACCTCCAAAACCCGAGCTCAAACCATTGCCACCATCCCTGAAATATGCATTTCTGGGAGAAGGTGAAACCTTTCCTGTAATTATAAGCTCTACCTTAGAGCCACAGGAAGAGGAAGCACTAATTCAAGTGCTAAGGACGCACAAGACAGCTCTTGGGTGGTCCATTAGTGATCTTAAGGGCATTAGCCCAGCCAGATGCATGCACAAAATCTTGTTGGAGGATGACGCCAAGCCAGTGGTTCAACCACAAAGGCGGCTGAACCCAGCTATGAAAGAAGTGGTGCAAAAAGAGGTCACTAAATTACTAGAGGCTGGGATTATTTATCCTATTTCTGACAGCCCCTGGGTGAGCCCTGTCCAAGTTGTCCCTAAGAAGGGTGGCATGACAGTGGTTCATAATGAAAAAAATGAACTGGTTCCTACAAGAACAGTTACAGGGTGGCGTATGTGCATTGATTACAGAAGACTCAACACAGCCACCAGAAAGGATCATTTTCCTTTACCATTCATAGACCAGATGCTAGAAAGACTAGCAGGTCATGAATACTACTGCTTCCTGGATGGATATTCAGGTTATAATCAAATTGCAGTAGATCCCCAGGATCAGGAGAAAACGGCATTCACATGCCCATCTAGAGTATTTGCATACAGAAGGATGCCATTTGGCCTGTGCAATGCACCTGCAACTTTTCAAAGGTGCATGCTCTCTATTTTCTCTGATATGGTGGAAAAATTTTTGGAAGTCTTCATGGATGACTTTTCAGTATTTGGAGACTCATTCAGCTCCTGCCTTAACCATTTAGCACTTGTTCTGAAAAGATGCCAAGAGACTAACCTGGTTTTAAACTGGGAAAAATGTCACTTTATGGTGACTGAAGGAATTGTCCTTGGGCACAAAATTTCGAACAAGGGGATAGAGGTGGACCAAGCTAAGGTAGAAGTAATTGAAAAATTACCACCACCTGCTAATGTTAAGGCAATCAGAAGCTTTCTGGGACATGCAGGGTTCTATAGGAGGTTTATAAAGGATTTTTCAAAAATCGCCAAACCTCTGAGCAACCTGCTAGCTGCAGACACGCCATTCATCTTTAATGAAGAGTGTCTGCAGGCATTTGAAACTCTGAAAGCTAAATTGGTTACAGCACCAATCATCTCTGCACCAGACTGGACATTACCATTTGAACTAATGTGTGATGCCAGTGACCATGCCATTGGTGCAGTGTTGGGACAAAGGCATGACAAGCTTCTGCATGTCATTTACTATGCCAGCCGTGTGCTCAATGATGCACAGAAGAATTACACAACCATAGAAAAAGAGCTACTTGCAGTGGTTTACGCCATTGACAAATTCAGATCCTACTTAGTAGGATCAAAAGTGATTGTGTACACTGATCATGCTGCTCTTAAATATCTACTCACAAAGCAGGATTCAAAACCCAGACTCATCAGATGGGTGTTTCTTCTGCAAGAGTTTGATATAGAAATAAGAGACAGAAAAGGGACAGAGAATCAAGTAGCAGATCACCTGTCCCGAATAGAACCAGTGGAAGGGGCGTCCCTCCCTCTCACTGAAATTTCTGAAACCTTTCCGGATGAGCAACTACTAGCCATCCAGGAAGTGCCATGGTTTGCAGACATTGCAAACTACAAGGCAGTAAGATTCATACCCAAAGAGTACAGTAAGATGCAATCAAAGAAATTAATCACAGATGCAAAGTACTATCTTTGGGATGAACCATATCTCTTTAAGAGATGTGCAGACGGAGTAATCCGTAGATGTGTGCCTCAAGAAGAAGCACAGAAGATCCTTTGGCATTGCCATGGATCACAGTATGGAGGACATTTTGGAAGTGAACGAACAGCCACAAGAGTCCTCCAAAGTGGCTTCTACTGGCCTACTCTCTATAAAGACTCCCGAGCATTTGTGCTTAACTGTGATAGTTGCCAAAGATCAGGCAACCTGCCTCACAGTTATGCCATGCCTCAACAAGGAATCTTGGAGATTGAGTTGTTTGATGTATGGGGCATTGACTTCATGGGACCTTTCCCACCATCATACTCAAACACCTATATTCTGGTGGCAGTGGATTATGTATCCAAATGGGTGGAGGCTATTGCAACACCCACTAATGACACTAAAACAGTGTTAAAATTCCTCCAGAAACATATCTTCAGCAGATTTGGTATCCCTAGAGTGTTAATCAGTGATGGGGGCACTCATTTCTGTAATAAACAGCTCTACTCTGCTCTAGTACGTTATGGAGTCAACCACAGGGTGGCTACTCCATATCACCCACAAACTAATGGGCAGGCTGAAGTCTCAAATAGAGAACTTAAAAGAATCCTGGAACGGACTGTAATTAACCGTAGAAAGGATTGGGCAAGAAGCTTGGATGATGCTCTATGGGCATACAGAACAGCATTTAAGACCCCTATAGGGACCTCTCCGTACCAGCTGGTGTATGGAAAGGCATGTCACTTGCCAGTGGAACTGGAACACAAGGCCTATTGGGCAACCAGATTCCTGAACCTTGATGCCAAGTTAGCTGGAGAAAAACGATTACTCCAGTTAAATGAGCTAGAGGAATTTAGACTCAATGCTTTCGAAAATGCAAAAATTTACAAAGAGAAAGCAAAAAGATGGCATGATAAGAAATTGTCATCCAGAGTCTTTGAGCCAGGACAGAAAGTTCTGTTATTTAATTCAAGGCTCAAATTATTCCCTGGGAAATTAAAATCCCGGTGGAGAGGTCCATATGTAATTACAAGTGTGTCACCATATGGATACGTAGAGCTTCAGGATAATGAATATAACAAAAAGTTCATTGTTAATGGACAGAGAGTTAAACATTATCTTGAAGGCAACCTCGAGCAAGAATGCTCAAAACTGAGACTTGATTAGAGCTCAGTGGTAGTCCAGCTAAAGACAATAAAGAAGCGCTTGCTGGGAGGCAACCCAGCCATTTGCAAAGTTTATTTACTAATTAAAATAAATTTTCTTTTCTTTACAGGTTTGAGTCCAAGTATCTTCAAAGGTGAAATAGTAATTGGTTGAAGTCACAGAGTTACAGGGAAATCTGGAAGCTCACTGGCATGAAAAAGCCAGTAAGAAACACTTTGGGCGTTAAACGCCCAAAAGAAGCACCCACTGGGCGTTTAACGCCAGTAAGGGTAGCCTTCTGGGCGTTAAACGCCAGAAAGGAGCATCTTCTGGGCGTTAAACGCCAGAAAGATGCACCTTCTGGGCGTTTAACGCCAATCTGCTAGCATTCTGGGCGTTTAGAAAAATGCCCAGTGAAGAAGGACTTCCTGGCGTTCAACGCCAGAAAGAAGCATCACATGGGCGTTGAACGCCCAGGAGAAGCAACATGTGGGCGTTAAACGCCCAACACATGCACCATGTGGGCGTTTAACGCCAGGATGGTGGGGAGGAGGTAAAATTTGTTTTTCTTTCTAATTTTTCTAAATATTTATGTTTCAATTCATGATTTCTTGCATAAACATGTTTCAAAATGTCATCCTTCAATTCCAAAATTTTTAATCCTAATTTCTAAAAACACTAATTTCTAAAATCCCCTTTTTCAAAAATATCAAATATATCTTAATTCATAAACCCAACTCTTTTCCAATCCAAATCTTTTTCAAATCTTTTTCAACTCATCATATCTTTTGAATTTTGAAATTGCCTCTCCCTCTATTCCTCTCCTGTCCTTTCTTTTGCTTGAGGACAAGCAAACCTCTAAGTTTGGTGTGAGTTGCCATGATCACTGAGCTAAAACTCATCAAGATCATGGCACCCAAGGGAACAAGAAGAGCAAGGATGTGAACTTAAAGGAGCTGAAGCGTCAGAAATTAATTCTTGAAGGCACCCCACAGACTAGAGGAACATCCACTTGCCAAGACACAGGTCGTTGAGTTCTAATCTTTGCCTTAACTCTGTGATAACTGTTCTTATTAGAAATTTACCTTAGAAGTTATATATTAGTAGTAGTAATTAGTATCTCTACTTTGATTTTAATTCCAATTAAGTTATAATTTATTTTTCTCATCATCATTAAACATGAATAAAATAGTAGATTTTTAGAATAAAGAGGCAATATTTTTTCGAGTTCTTAATAAGAAAAATTCTAATTAATTATATGTGGTGGCAATACTTTTTGTCTTCTGAATGAATGCTTGAACAGTGCATATTTTTTCAGTTGAATTTTATGAATGTTAAAATTGTTGGCTCCTGAAAGAATGATGAACAAGAGAAATGTTATTGATGATCTGAAAAATCATGAAAGTGATTCTTGAAGCAAGAAAAAGCAGTGAAAAAGCAAAAGCTTGTGCGAAAAAAAAAGGGGGGAATAAAATAGAAAGAAAAAGAAAAAGCAAGCAGAAAAAGCCAATAGCCCTTAAAACCAAAAGGCATGGGTAAAAAGGATCCAAGGCTTTGAGCATCAATGGATAGGAGGGCCTAAGGAAATAAATCCAGGCCTAAGCGGCTAAATCAAGCTGTCCCTAACCATGTGCTTGTGGCATGCAGGTCCAAGTGAAAAGCTTGAGACTGAGTGGTTAAAGTCGTGATCCAAAGCAAAAGAGTGTGCTTAAGAGCTCTGGACACCACTGACTGGGGACTCTAGCAAAGCTGAGTCATAATCTGAAAAGGTTCACCCAGTTATGTGTCTGTGGCATTTATGTATCCGGTGGTAATACTGGAAGACAAAATGCTTAGGGCCACGGCCAAGACTCAATAAGTAGCTGTGTTCAAGAATCAACATACTAAAATAGGAGAGTCAATAACACTATCTGAATTCTGAGTTCCTATGGATGCCAACCATTCTGAATTTCAAAGGATAAAGTGAGATGCCAAAACTATTCAGAGGCAAAAAGCTACAAGCCCCGCTCATCTAATAAGAATCTGAGCTTCACTTAAAACTCTGAGATATTATTGCTTCTTAATTTCTTTTCATCCTATTTTATTTATCTAGTTGCTTGAGGACAAGCAACAGTTTAAGTTTGGTGTTGTGATGAGCGGATATTTTGTACGCTTTTTGGGGGTAATTTCATGTAGATTTTATCATGTTTCATTTAGTTTTTAGTAAAATAATATTAGTTTTTAGGCAAAAATCATATTTCTGGACTTTACTATGAGTTTGTGTGTTTTTTCTGTGATTTCAGGTATTTTCTGACTGAAATTGAGGGAGCTGAGCAAAAATCTGACTTAGGCTGAAAAAGGACTGCTGATGCTGTTGGATCCTGACCTCCCTGCACTCGAAATGGATTTTCTGGAGTTACAGGAGTCCAATTGGCACGCTCTCAATGGCGTTGGAAAGTAGACATCCAGGGCTTTCCAGCAATATATAATAGTCCATACTTTGCGCAAGGATAGAGGACGTAACTTGGCGTTAAACGCCAAGTTCATGCTGCTGTCTGGAGTTAAACGCCAGAAAAACGTCATGATCCGGAGTTGAACGCCCAAAACACGTCATAACCTGGAGTTTAACGCCAAGAAAGGCCTTCACACGTGGAAAGCTTTAGTCTCAGCCCCAGCACACACCAAGTGGGCCCCAGAAGTGGATTTCTGCACCAATTATCTTAGTTTATTCATTTTCTGTAAACCTAGGTTACTAGTTTACTATTTAAACAACTTTTACAGACATTTCTTGTACCTCATGACATTTTCAGATCTGAATTACATACTTTGTGACGGCATGAGTCTCTAAACTCCATTGTTGGGGGTGAGGAGCTCTGCAGCGTCTCGATGATTTAATACAATTCCTTTGTTTTCCATTCAAACACGCTTGTTCTTATCTAAGATGTTTATTCGCGCTTAATTGTGAAGAAGGTGATGATCCGTGACACTCATCACCTTCCTCAATCCATGAACGTGTGCCTGACAACCACCTCCGTTCTACATCAGATTGAATGAATATCTCTTAGATTCCCCAACAGAATCTTCGTGGTATAAGCCGGATTGATGGCGGCATTCATGAGAATCCGAAACGTCTAAACCTTGTCTGTGGTATTCCGAGTAGGATTCCGGGATTGAATGACTGTGACGTGCTTCAAACTCCTGAGGGCTGGGCGTTAGTGACAGACGCAAAAGAATCAATGGATTCTATTCCAACCTGATTGAGAACCGACAGATGATTAGCCGTGCTGTGACAGAGCATAGGAACGTTTTCACTGAGAGGATGGGAAGTAGCCACTAACAATGGTGACACCCTACATAGAGCTTGCCATGGAAGGAACCTGCGTGTGAGAAGAGGATTTCAAGGAAGAGTTGAAGTCAGAGGACAAAGCATCTCCAAAACTCCAACATATTCCCCAGTACTGCAAAACAAAGTAACATTGTTCCCTCTTTTATTTTTATAATCAAATCTAGTAATTTCACTTTTAATCCAAATAACCTTGTTGACATCCTAACTAAGACTAATAAAATAAATATTAATTGCTGCAAACCAATAATCCCTGTGGATTCGACCCTTACTCACGTAAGGTATTACTTGGACGACCCAGTACACTTGCTGGTTAGTTGAACGGAGTTGTGAATTCAACCAGTGCCATAATAAGGATTTTGAATGAACAAGAGTCACAATAGTTTTTGTGTACATGCCCAAGAGCCAATATTGTTGATCACAATTTCGTCCACCAATAAGCTAGAAACCATTGGCAACATTCTTGATATCCGGAAAGTCTAAACCTTGTCTGTGGTATTCCGAGTAGGATCTGGGATGGGATGACTGTGATGAGCTTCAAACTTGCAACTGTAGGACGTGGTGACAGACGCAAAAGGATAGTAAATCCTATTCCTACATGATCGAGAACCTCAGCTAATTAGCCATGTGAGAAACCATAGAGGACCATTTTCACTGAGAGGATAGGAAGTAGCCATTGACAACGGTGACGCCCTACATACAGCTTGCCATGGAAAGGAGTATGAAGGGTTGGATGAAGGCAGTAGGAAAGCAGAGATTCAGAAGGAATGAGGCATCTCCATACACTTATCTGAAATTCCCACCAATGAATTACATAAGTATCTCTATCTTTATTTTATGCTTATTTATCTTTTAATTATTAAAACTCTATAACCATTTGAATCTGCCTGACTGAGATTTACAAGGTGACCATAGCTTGCTTCAAGCCGACAATCTCCGCGGGATCGACCCTTACTCACGTAAGGTTAATTACTTGGACGACCCATTGCACTTGCTGGTTAGTTGTGCGAAGTTGTGAAAAAGAGTGATATTACAATTGTGCGTACCAAGTTGTTGGCGCTGATAAACCACTATTTTATGGTTTATATTGTGATCAATTGTGTGGTTTTATCATGATCCTTACCCACTTATTCATTAATTTAGCATGCATTTATATTTCCTTCCTGAAATTATTACATAATTGAAAACTGCTTCCTAGAGACTTTTAATTATGCATTTTTATTCTCCTTTATTCCATTCGATGCCGTAATCTGTGTGTTAAGTGTTTCAGGCTTTATAGGGCATGAATGAGTTGGAGATTGGAAAGGAAGCTAGCAAAAATGGAAGGAACACGAGAAATTGAGGAGATAACCAGCGAGAAGTGACGTGGCCGCATGGCTCACGCGTTCGCGCGAAAGAGGAGAAATTGCAGTGATGCGGCCGCATGGCTCACGCGACCGTGCGGATTGGAAAAGCACAAGTGACACGAAAGCGTGGACGACGCGAACGCGTGGCAGGGAAAAATGCGAATGACGCATCCGCATGGGTGACGCGATCGCGTGACGTGCGCGATCTGCATAATCTGTAGAATTCGTTGGGGGCCATTTTGGACCCTATTTTGCCCAGTTTTCGGCCCAGAATAGCAGACTAGAGCCAAAGAACATGCAGAAACCAGAACAACAATTCATTCTACACAGTTTTAGTTTTAGATCTAGTTTTTACTCCTCCTCTAGGTTTTTCTCTCTACACATTTATAGTCCTTAGGATTTTATTTTCCTACCACTTTTTGCATTGGGATACTGAGAAGAGTTATTACCTCATCAAGACTTCGTCATTCCAGTTCGTTTTCTTTACTTGGCTTTACTCTTCCATGTCCTTTTCTTTCCTTAATTTTACCATTGGAATATTTTTAGGATTATTTAACACAAGGATTACTTTTATTTTTAATTGATTATTTTGATTTTTATTTACAATGTCTTTCTTCAATTCCCTTTCATATGTTATGAATTTTACATTCACAATGAGCGAGTAGTTCCCTAACTTGATGGGGAGTTGATTGAAAGGAACCCTTGAGTTGGAAGGCTTAAAAGAAAGATTGTAATTGGGTTTATTGTTGGATTGCCCTCTAGTCACTAATACCAATCCCTTTTAATTAAGTGGGTTGCAACTTGTGAACGGACGTAGCATTCCAACTTGTTTGACTTTCCCTTACCTAGTAAGAGATAACTAAATAGGATAACCTTTAATTATCAATTAATCTAGAGAGTAATTCAACAATAATGGGGCTTCCAACAAATCAACTCCCAGTCAAGGCTTTTATTCACATTATTCAAATTCTCTAATTTAATTTCTTGTTTACTCAACTCAAACCTTTTTGAAAACATCTGATTAATAAAATAGCACACTTTTCTGCAACTCGTTGGGAGACGTGATGCCAGGGCATCTAGGCTAGTTTCACTGACCTTTTCTTTACTGTTTTAGGGTAGTTTCATGCATTTTCCTAGTGAATAAGGCAAGTTTTGGGTGAAAATACACTTACACCTTCATTTAAGCAACTATTGTGAATTTTGCATGAATTCATGAGATTTTTGCCAAAATTGCATGAGAATTTGACGATGCATAATCTCATGACTTTGGCTAGAGCTTTGATGCACTTTAATTGCTTGATTTCAGGACAAATGAAGCATGGAAGAACCACATTAGTATTCACATTAACTTAGTTAACGTGACTACTAACGTGGGATGGCAAAGAGCTTGCAACGTTAATGAGAAAAGTGATCACCAATAACGCCAGCGAAGCCATTCATAGCTTACGTTAAGAGCCACGTTAACTAAGTTAACGTGGTACTTAACATAGAAGAAAAAGAGGATTCCATGTTAACGAGAAACATGAACTCCAATAACGTTTCTCCTCAACGTTAGTGGTAAAAGTGAACACCACTAACATTGGTAAACTAGGCAATGCCCCACGTTAAGATTCACGTTAACTTAGTTAACGTGAACTCTAACGTGGAAGAGGATCAATAACGCCAATGTTAGTGACACTCACTTTTGTCACTAACGTTAGATCATTAGCATTGCCTACGTTAACTCTCACGTCAAGATTGTTAACGTGAGAGTTAACGTGGAGTTGAATTCAAAGAACCAACGTTAGTGACACTCACTTTTGTCACTAACGTTGGGAGATGGCTTCATTACTACGTTAAGAGCCACGTTAACTTAGTTAACGTGGGTTCTATAAGGCAATTGGAGCGTTAGTGACAAAGGTGAGTGTCACTAACGCTCTCAAAGGTGATAGAGACCCACGTTAAGAGCTACGTTAGCCAAGCTAACGTGAAATCTAACGTAAGGGCAAGAGGCAAGCAACGTTAACGGGAAAAGTGATTCCCATTAACGTTTGTGAAAAGGGGCACAAGCCAACGTTAATGGGAAAAGTGAGTCCCACTAACGTTGGCCAAGGATTGAGTAAGAAACGTTAGAAGTCATGTTAAGATTTCTAACGTTGGAATTAACGTGGGTATATAAGGGTGGAACGTTAGTGGAAAAAGTGAACGCCACTAACGTTCTCGCACTCAAAATATTACCCAACGTTAATCTCACTAAATGCCCAAGCCTAATTCTTATTTCTCTGCAAGCTGGGCTCACTAAAGATGAGAATTGCTTCAACTCAAGGTCCAGAGCCCACATCCAAGACTTGAAGAACTCACTAGAAGATCATGAGGAGTAGTATAAATAGGAGTAGTTTTGAACTAGAGAGGAGCTTAGCACTTTTGGGAACTACTCTCTGCATATTTACTTTTCTGTACTTCTAGCATGGATTCTTCTTTTCTGCCATTTTTCATTTCTAGAGCTATGAACAACTAAACCCCTTTCATTGGGTTAGAGAGCTCTGTTGTAATTTGATGGATCAATTATAGTTTTCATTCTTTTTCTTCTTTCTTTTCTCTTGATCTTACTAGAAAGCTTTCAATCTTAATTCAATTGGTTAATTGTCTTGGAAAAGAAACTCTCCATAATTGGATCTCCTTTGAGCCTTGGAAAAGGGATGAGGAGATCATGCTAGAAATGCTTTCTCATGTTGGACCAAATTGGGTTTGGATGGATATTGTGACATTTAATCCTCCCAATACTTTGATTTGGAAATATGGTGCACGGAATTGTGATCATCAACAATGGCTCCAATAATTTGGTAGCTCTCACACGTGAATTACACTTAGTCACAACTCCGCACAACTAACCAACAAGTGCACTGGGTCGTCCAAGTAATACCTTACGTGAGTAAGGGTCGATCCCACGGAGATTGTTGGTATGAAGCAATCTATGGTCATCTTGTAAATCTCAGTCAGGCTTATTCATGTGGTTATGGGAGATTAGATAATTAAAAGATAAATAAAATAGGATAGAAATACTTATGTAAATTAATGGTGGGAATTTCAGATAAGCGTATGGAGATGCTTGTCCCTGTTGAATCTCTGCTTTCCTACTGCTTTCATCCCATCCTTCTTACTCCTTTCCATGGCAAGCTGTATGTAGGGCATCACTGTTGTCAATGGCTACATCCCATCCTCTCAGTGAAAATGGTCCAAATGCTCTGTCACAGCACGGCTAATCATCTGTCGGTTCTCAATCAGGTTGGAGTAGAATCCAGTGATTCTTTTGCGTCTGTCACTAATACCCAGCCTTCAGGAGTTTGAAGCTCGTCACAGTCATTCAATCCCGGAATCCTACTCGGAATACCACAGACAAGGTTAGAATTTCCGGATTCCCATGAATGCCGTCATCAATTCTAGCTTATACCACGAAGATTCGGATTAAGGAATCCAAGAGATATGCGCCCGGTCTAAGGTAGAACGGAAGTGGTTTGTCAATCACGCGCGTTCATAGGTGAGAATGATGATGAGTGTCACAGATCATGACATTCATCAAGTTGAAGTGCAACGAATATCTTAGAACAGGAATAAATCGAATTGGATAGAAAATAATAGTAATTGTATTAAAACTTGAGGTACAGCAGAGCTCCACACCCTTAATCTATAGTGTGTAGAAACTCCACCGTTGAAAATACATAAGTGATGAAGGTTCAGGCATGGCCAAGAGGCCAGCCCCC
Source organism: Arachis hypogaea (assembly GCF_003086295.3). NCBI lineage: Eukaryota > Viridiplantae > Streptophyta > Magnoliopsida > Fabales > Fabaceae > Arachis > Arachis hypogaea. The sequence continues at coordinate 46,013,550 of NC_092037.1, read as the reverse complement.
AAGGTCTAATAACTAAACGTTCCAAGATGTCTAATACACTAGTAAAAAGTCCTATTTATAATAAACTAGCTGCTAGGGTTTACAGAAGTAAGTAATTGATGCATAATTCCACTTCCGAGGCCCACTTGGTGTATGTTTGGGCTGAGCTTGAATGTTACACGAGCTGAGGCTTATCTTGGAGTTGAACGCCAAGTTGTAACGTGTTTTGGGCGTTCAACTCTGGTTCGTGACGTGTTTCTGGCGTTTGACTCCAGAATGCAGCATGGAACTGGCGTTGAGTGCCAGTTTACGTCGTCTAATCTCGAACAAAGTATAAACTAATATATATTGCTGAAAAGCTCTGGATGTCTACTTTCCAATGCCGTTGAGAGCGTGCTATTTGAACTTCTGTAGCTCTAGAAAATTCATTTCGAGTACAGGGAGGTCAGATTCCAACAGCATCAGCAGTCCTTTGTCAGCCTTTTATCAAAGTTTTGCTCAGGTCCCTTAATTTCAGCCAGAAAATACCTGAAATCATAGAAAAACACACAAACTCATAGTAAAGTCCAGAAATGTGAATTTAGCATAAAAACTAATGAAAACATCCCTAAAAGTAACTAGATCATACTAAAAACTACCTAAAAGCAATGCCAAAAAGCGTATAAATTATCCGCTCATCAAAATACATGTGGTATAATCAGTGACCACACTTTCATCTCTTCCATGAGCAATTAAATCAAGGAATTGGGCAATTGTTCAAGCTTAGAGAGATTGGATTGCCAAGGAATTGGGATTCAATCACTTAAGATTGCCAAGGAGATTAATGAATGCATTGATTGAGGAAGAGATGAGAATGAACTTGATCCGGAGAATGCAACATCTCCTAAACCCAATGATCTCCCCATTTCTGATCTTACCCATTCTATTTACTTTCTGCCATTTAATTTCCTGCTCATTACCCCAACTCCCCATTTAAGATTCTGCACTTTAATTTCTGTTATTTACTTTCTAGTCATTTAAATTTCTGCATCTCAATCTAAATTCTGTTTAGCTCAACTAGCATATTCTTCTAACTAAAGTTGCTTGACCAATCAATCCTTGTGGGATTCGACCTCACTCTATTGTGAGTTTTACTTGACGATAATTCGGTATACTTGCCGAAGGGAAATTTGTTGAGAGACAAGTTTTCATGCATCAAGACGACCTGGGATTCATACTCCCAGTATTTTAATTTCAAATTTCTGTGACAACTTTTTAAATTGATAAGTGGATTTCTGGCGAGTTAAGAACTATACTTGCAACGTATATATTTTAATAATTTTTAATTTGCCAATTTCTGCTCGCATCAATTTTTGGCGCCGTTGCCGGGGAGTTGCAATAGAGTGCTAGAGTTATTAATTAGAATTTATTTATTTACATTTTATTTTATTTTTGTCACTATGAGCTGTACGTTTCTTTCGTTAAATGACGCGTTCACTTCCTGATCCAAGCTTGCCAGTATTTGACCCTGAAATTGAAAGAACTCTTTCACGTATAAGGCAAGCTAGGCGTCGGTGACTCCTCTTTGAGGACGAACCTGAACTGTCATCTAAGGAAGAAACAAGCTCCCTCTCTACTGATCCAGTTCATTTACGTGCAGGTGACATGGCAGCACCCAGAAGAGTCACTATCCAGGAGGAAGGAGCCCCTGATTTTACGCTCCAACCATTTCAGGCACACCACCTAGCAGTAGCTGTAGATTTTGAAATAAAGTCTTCACTACTCAACTTGATGCCCAAATTTCATGGCTTACTTGCTCAAGAGCCTATCAAGCATCTTAGGGATTTCCAGACTGCTTGTTCTACTGTTAAGCGTGATGGCACTGATGAAATCTCCATTCTGTTGAAAGCCTTCCCGTTTTCTCTGGAGGGAAAGGCAAGAGAGTGGTACTACACTCAACCCGTAACAACTGTTTCCAACTGAGATATACTTAGAAGAGAGTTTCTGGATAAATTCTTTCCAGCTGAAGTTGCCGATAAGCTGAGGAAGGATATGTCTATGATTGTTCAGGATGAATCTGAGACCCTCTGAATACTTGGAACGCTTCAATAATCTTCGAGACTCATGCCCCCATCATATGATTGACAAGATAGTGTTGCTCGACTACTTTACACAGGGTTTGAAATCTCAAGATAGGACCACACTAGAAGGTGCTAGCAATGGTTCTATGAAAAAGTACAAGACTACAGAAGAAGCATGGCAATTGATCAGCGACTTAGCTGACTCCACTAGGAATCATAAGCAGAGACAAAGTCGGTCAAGAGCTGTTGCAGAGGTATCCACTAGTAAAGAGACTGCTGCTATAGCTCAGAGCTTATGTGAAATGACTAACTTGCTGAAGCAGATGCAACTGAATCAACAACAGCCTCAGCAAGTTCAACATTCTCCACCACAGCACATCCAGCAGTTGGTTCCACAAAGAGTATGTGGAATCTGTGCAGATTACAGTCACTATACCGATGAATGTCTACAACTCCAACCAGAAGATAACACTGTAGCAGCCACTCATAACTTTCATGACCGCCCCAATCAAGGATACAATCAAGGTGGCAACTATAACCAAGGATGGCAGGATATCTCTAACTAAGGTTGGAGGGACAATTATAACAGAGGAGGCAGAGATAATAATGGGAATCAGAGGTGGAATAATAATAACAATTTCAAGCAGCAGAATCAGAATCAGTCCTACAGAGCACCTCATTTAAGACAGCCTCAAGCATCTCAGCAGACCTCTCAGATCACTTACCCCTCTTCATCTCCTAATGATGAATTACTATAAGTCATTGATCGGAGACAACAGGCCATGGAAAATAACCTTACTTCTACCCTGAATGGTTTGAATTCTACTTTACAAGCCCTTGTCTCACAGATTGGATCAATGAACAACTCCAACAACCAATCCTCAAGCTCTGGTGGACTCCCCTCTCAACCATTACCCAACCCAAAGGGTGGTATTAATGCCATCACCCTAAGGTCCGGAACCACATTGCAAGAGAGGAATTAAGAAGAACCAACTCCATCTGAACACACCTCAGCTGAAGAGGTAGTGGAAATAGAAGATGGTGAAGAAGAAAAGAGCATGCAAGACATGGCTGAAGAAGAAGACACCAAATCACAGGAAGAAGCACCAAAGGGTGCAGACACTATAGAGGACGCCGTTCCTATTCCATTTCCACAACTTGCAAGGAAGCCCAGGAAGCAGTTGGAACCTGATCCCAAAATGATAGAAATCTTCAAAAAGGTTGAGGTAACTGTTTTCCTTTTTCATGTCATTCAACAGGTACCTAAATATGCAAAGTTTCTAAAAGATTTGTGCATACATAAAGACAAAATTAATGAATTAGAAACTATTCCTTTAGGAAGTTCTATATCTGCTTTAATGGGAAATTTACCTGAAAAGTGTAGTGACCCAGGTCCTTGTATAGTTAGTTGTACTATTGGTGGTGTAGTAATTTATGTCTGCATGTGTGATTTAGGAGCATGTGTTAGTATAATGCCTTTATCTGTATATGATGTTTTGAGGCTCCCTTCCTTAAAAAGGTCGGCAGCTCGTTTTGTGTTAGCAGATAAAAGCATTATTACAGTGGCTGGAGTTGCTGAAGACGTTTTAGTGAACATTAAAGGGCTCACATTCCCCACTGATTTTTATATCTTGGAGATGCCCCATAATGACTCAGATAAGCCATCATCAATCCTACTTGGGAGACCATTCCTGAAGACATCAAAATTCAAATTGGATGCTTTTTCAGGAACATACTCTTTTGAAATAGATGGCCGAATGGTAATCTTCAATCTGAATGAAGTTATAAGCAACCCTCCAGAAGATCGTTCTATCTTCCAGTGTGACATCATAGATGAAACCATAGCTGAAGTTCACCAGGAAGAGTTTGAAGATAAGTACATAGGACAAGGTCCAAGTGTGGGGAATTCCGAGGACAATGCAGGCACTCTACCACTGCCACCAGTTCCAGATAATACAGAGCCAGACCATGACCATAAGTTAGAATTAAAACCTCTTCCTCCACACCTCAAATATGCCTACCTTGAGGACAAGCAGAAGTTTCCAGTTATCATTTCACAGGACCTCACTTCTCAGCAGGAAGAGCAGTTACTTAGTGTGCTGAGGAAGCACAAGAAAGCAATTGGGTGGAGCTTAGTAGACATAGTAGGCATCAACCCTCAAGTTTGTGAGCACAGGATATTTTTAAAAGAAGGAGCAAGACCTGTTCGTCAAGCCCAAAGAAGATTGAACCCCACCATTTTAGAGGTTGTCAAGAAGGAAGTAACCAGACTATTAGAGGCAGGTATTATCTACCCCATCTCAGACAGTGAATGGGTGAGCCCAGTACAAGTGGTGCCCAAGAAGTCTGGAGTCACTACAGTGAAGAATGAGCATGGAGAGCTCATAGAAACCAGAGTACAAAACGTCTGGAGGGTCTGCATTGATTACAGGCGTCTCAACCAAGCTACTCGTAAGGATCACTACCCTCTTCCATTCATTGATCAAATGCTGGATCGCCTGTCAGGTAAATTACATTATTGCTTTTTAGATGGTTACACAGGCTATTTCCAGATTCATATAGCTCCTGATGATCAGGAAAAGACTACCTTTACATGTCCCTTTGGGACTTATGCTTACAAGAGAATGCCCTTTGGCCTGTGCAATGCACCAGCTACTTTCCAAAGGTGCATAATGATCCTTTTCTCTGATCTCATTAAGGTCTGTATGGAGGTTTTTATGGACGATTTTAGCGTTTATGGTGATTCTTTTAGCCTTTGCTTAGATGGGTTATCTAGAGTATTAGATAGATGTGTCAATACAAACCTTGTATTAAATTTTGAAAAATGTTACTTTATGGTAAAACAAGGGATTGTACTGGGACATGTTGTATCTAATACTGGCATCTCTGTAGATCTAGCAAAGGTGGATGTTATTTCTAGTTTGCCTTACCCCTCTTCTGTGAGGGAAGTCCGTTCGTTCCTTGGCCATGCAGGTTTTTACAGGAGATTTATTAAGGACTTTAGTAAGGTAGCACTTCCCTTATCCAGATTACTGTAGAAAGATATTGAGTTCGAGTTCAGTGAAGATTGCAAACAAGCATTTGACAAGCTGAAAACCGCCCTAACTCAAGCTCCAATTGTGAGAGGACCAGACTGGAATCAGCCGTTTGAAATCATGTGCGATACTTCCAACCATGCAGTAGGAGCAGCGCTGGCTCAGCGTGAAGGTAAGGATCCTTTTGTTATTGCTTATGCGTCTAAGACTTTGGACACTGCCCAGTCAAATTATACTACTACTGAGAAAGAGCTTCTTGCTATTGTTTTTGCTTTGGATAAATTCCGAGCTTATTTACTTGGTACTAGAGTAGTAGTGTATTCGGACCATGCAGCTTTAAAGTATCTATTAGCTAAAAAGGAGTCCAAACCAAGGCTCATACGTTGGATACTGCTATTACAAGAATTTGATTTAGAAATAAAGGATAGGAGTGGTAACTAGAATCTAGTGGCAGACCACTTGAGTCGCCTTGAGCACATTAAGGATGATTCTACTCCTATAGATGATAATTTTCCATTTAATAACCTGCAAGCAGTATCTGAGGTAGTCCCTTGGTGCGCACCTGTAGCTAATTATCTAGTTAGTCGCACATTTCCTCCACACTTTTCTAAGCATCAAAGAGACAAGCTGAAAAGCGAGTCTAAATATTATATATGGGATGACCCATATTTATGGAGATGTGGCGCTGATCAGGTAATTAGACGTTGTGTGCCTCAATCAGAATTCCAGTCCATTTTAGAGGCCTGTCACTCATCTGAGAGTGGAGGACATTTTGGCCCTCAAAGAACAGCTAGAAAGATCTTAGACTGTGGATTCTGGTGGCCTACTCTTTTTAGAGACGCTGCTGAGTTTTGTAAATCTTGTCTCCCATGCCAAAAATTTGGTAATATATCCAGGAGGGATGAGATGCCTCAACAAATTATGCTTTTCTGTGAAATTTTTGATGTTTGGGGCATTGACTTCATGGGTCCATTTCCAAATTCTAATGGCTATTTTTATATATTGTTAGCTGTGGATTACGTTTCCAAATGGGTGGAAGCAATTCCTACCCGCACTGATGATGCTAACACTGTTGTTTCCTTTGTGAGAAACCATATTATTTGCCGCTTTGGATCACTACGAGCAATCATGAGCGATCAAGGCACCCATTTTTGTAACAGGAGACTAACAGGATTAATAAAGAAGCATGGGATAATTCATAAGATTGTAACAGCATACCATCCTCAGACCAATGGGCAAGCCGAGGTGTCAAACAGAGAGATAAAGCGTATCTTGCAGAAGATAGTCAAACCTCATAGAAAAGACTGGAGCACAGAGAAGATAGTCAAACCTCATAGAAGATAGTCAAACCTCATAGAAAAGACCAATGGGCATATAGGACAGCATATAAAACACCCATTGGGATGAGTCCTTTCTGCTTAGTTTATGGAAAGGCTTGTCATCTCCCAGTTGAAGTAGAGCACAGAGCCTTTTGGGCAGTCAAGGAGTGCAACATGGAAATTGAGAAAGCCGAAGCTGAAAGGAAGTTGCAACTGCAAGAACTGGAGAGCCTTCGCCTAGAAGCTTTTGAGAACTCAAGAATATATAAGGAGAAGATGAAGGTTGTACAAGATCAGCACATCAAGAGAAAAGAGTTCCAATCTGGGATTTAGTCCTCCTTTACAAATCTCGACTGAGGCTCATGCCAGGCAAGTTGAGATCCAGATGGGAAGGTCCATACAGAGTAGAGAAGGCCGAACCATACAGAGTTTATCACCTAAGCCATCCTTCAAGCTCTGAACTTATCAAAGTTAATGGACAACGTCTGAAGCTATACCATGGCGAGAAGATGCAGAAAAATAAAGAGCTTGAGATCTTCCTCTTGGAAGATCCCCACATGGCAGAAGATTGAGCTAGTGGAGCATTCAACTTACAGACGTTAAAGCAAAGTGCTAGGTGGGAGACAACCAACCATGGTATGATCGTTCTTTTCTTTATTTTTAGTTTTTCTATTTAATAACCCTTCTCTTTATCAGCACATTTCGTGCATCTGCATTTGCATAATATAAAAAAAACGGCCACGCGATGCGATTGCATCAGCGACGCGTCTGCGTCGAAAGAGAGGGGAGAAAATAAAAAAAACAAACAGAGAGTCACGCTGGAGCGTGGCTGGAGGCATGCCAGGGGAACAAATCGTCCCATGTGACCGCGTCGCTGACGCGTCCGCATCATATGGGAATTATGGCCTCCCACGTGACCGCATGCCCCACGCGGCCGCGTGCTTTGATTTTCGACGTAAAAAGGGGTGCACAACGAATTATTGTGCAAGAGTGGTGCTGGATTGGTGCTGGACGCACAATCCCTATCACGCGACCGCGTCGTCAACACGTCCGCATGATTCCTTTCTGAAGCCCGCTCACGCGATCGCATGCCCCACGCGATTGCGTCACCCCAAATTTGGCAAATATATAAATTCGAACAGCGCGCCTGCACTCACGCCAGAAGCATAACATGGGTCACGTGACCACGTGACTGATGCGACCGCATCGCCTGAATTAAAGCGCAATCACGCGAACGCGTGCCCGACGCGGCCGCGTCGATTGCGCCGCATAGCTCAACCTGAATTGCCAAAATATCTTATCTTTCTCTTTTCCAAATCCTAATTTTTCTTTTCCCTCTTTATTTCTTCCTTCTCCCTTCTTCCTTCTATCTCCCCTTTCACTCTCTCTCTCTCTCTCACCTCTATTAACAAGGTTTTATTTTCTTCTTCCCTCATTCCTTTTCTATCATTCTTCTTATTTTATATGTTATTTTCTTTTCTTTTCTTTTTCTTTTCATTATCCATATTTTCTTTCTTCTTCTTTCCTTTTTACATGGTGTTAGAAATTTATTTGAGTCCTTATTCCTCATTATATGCTTGTGGATCGTTGCAATTTGTTTGGAAATTATATATTATTTTCTTTAAAGGTTTGCTTGCATGTTCAACTTATTCTTTTCATTGGATTATTTACCATGCATGCTATGTGTTTGTGAAAAAGCCCGTATGGCATTATGCACTTCTCTATTATACTTTCTACTATTCAAAGCATGTTTTTCACAAATTCCCTTTACTCTTTTATTAATTGAATTTAATTGCCAATACAAACGTGATAGTTTGTTACGACGTGATGCTTGATCTATGCTACTCATGCCCTTGCCGGCATACCAATAAACATCTTGCATCTACTTCCCTATCGTGCACTTATTCTATTCCCTTTCTTGATCTTTTCACATGTTGTCATGACCATGTGTTTATTTCATTCATCTTTACCGTGCACTGATTTTCACTCACTCTATCCCCTTCCTTGCTTTATTTCTTTGGATTTAACTTACTTTCTCTTCCCTTTTTCAGAATGGCCACCAAGAAAGGCAAAGAGAAAGCTACCCTTAAATCCACAGCAAGGAAAAGAACGAAGAGAGCATTAGTGGCAGGACCTTCTTCAATTGTAGTCAAGCCCTCAACAAAAAGAATTAAAAGGATTATCAAGGTTGATGAAAAGGAGAGAGCCTTCCCAGCCAAGGACACTGCACGATTTCCAAATCGCTACTGTGAGCAGATGTTTCCTATTATGGCAGCTCAAAATTACAACAATGAACACCTTCTTATCCTTCTGCCTCGTATCGCTGAATTTGTTGAGCCACAAATTGCACAAAGACATTGGGGATTCTTACAGAGACAGCCACGACAGGTTAATCTTTCTTGGGTTGTTAAGTTCTACTCCAACTTCCACCTGCCAACTCTGTAGTCCATTTATTTACACCAGAAGCAAGTCCCTATTACAGAAGTGGCCATACAGCAAGCCTTAGATCTTCCACCTGCTCCAGAAGGATTGGACGCCTTTCAGAAAGCCGCAATCAAGCGCTAGGCATACACCTTTGACTGGGACACTGTTCTCAGAGTTATCGCTCGACCTGGCAGTAAATGGATCTTCGGATACTATCGTTCCCGTCCTAAGGGAATCTCGGCTTCCGCACTCACCTTAGAGGCTCACGTATGGGCACAGATTATGTCCCATTACGTCTTCCCGAGTACTCATGAGTCCTCCTTCACCGCAGACATGGCCGTTCTACTATGGTGCATCCTCACAGACCAGCCTCTTAATTTACCAAGACATATCCGAAATGCTATGGAACATGTGCAGATCGCGGGCAACCTACCTTTCCCCACATTGGTCTCTGATCTTATCTCAGCAGCCGGAGTATCCTACAAAGCTGGAGACACCAAAGCCATTTTTCCACGGGATGATCAGTATGTCTCTAACGGGAGATATCTCAGGCCACAACTTGCCACTACCAGCCAGTCCACAGAGGATGCTGCAGCTCCTCCACCATCTACTAGTCAGCTGCTGCACCAAATACTGAAGCGATTGGACCAACAAGAAAAGAAAGCTAAGCTCCGAGAGCGCCGCAAC